>NC_025994.2:107491397-107541397 GCF_000442705.2 Elaeis guineensis
CGCATAGCACTAGTTTCACGTACCAGTAGTTAAAACAAAAAAAAAAAATGAAAGAGTACAGAGTAAAACAAATATTATGCAAACAAACCAACCGATTAGTCAGTGCTATGTCAATTCTATGTTAATAGGTTCCATTGATGGTCACATACATCTTCTCAAGACCAAGCCTGACACGAAATTTCCAATGGATTTGATTGTAGAGCCTAAAATCACATTGATGGGGTCTAGCTTGGGCCCAAGTCAGAGTGGCAAAGTTTTAGGTTTGAGTGACAGCCAAAGTATCTTAGGTTAAGGGGATATTTTCATTTTTAAATTTTCAGGCAAAGTCGAATGTATGGTCGGGATGGACCATCTCTTAAAATCCAATAAATCGGGCCAGATCAGCATTTAAGTCCTAAATTTATTTTGAAACTTAAATTATAATCAGATTACATTTATCTTTTTTTTTTTCAACCATATTATATGGATTGCCTAACCCATACACAGTATGTCATTTAATTGATTCATGATTGGATTATTATCATGAACTAATTTTCAGATTATAGGGATTTCATTACTTAAAAATACCGGATATCACCATTAGATATCTAAGATTATGTAAATCACTTACCATTTTGAAAGTTAAATCATGATTACATTAAATTCAAAATTTAAATACCCCCTAACTCGGCTTGTTGGGCGGCGGGTGGCCCCTCCTCTTTTTTGCAAAAAGATTATTAAATTATAAAAATAGTGTAAGTAATGGTGCTCATTTTAGGTTAAATCTTTCAACTAATTATCCAATTGTAGAGATATTATTTATCAGCCGCAATGATAGGACGGGCTGAAATCGGCCTAGTCAAGGAGTGAAATTTACAAAAATTTCCACAGGCCAGGTCAGATTAACCAGAAACCGCATAACAGCTAACAATCCACAAAATAATAATGCGTATTCTAATCCATCCTATTAATAAAAACATCAATAATTTCTGTCAGACAATATACTTCAAACCTAATAGCAACCCATTTATTTCCCAACTCCAACGGAAGGAGTGGCGAAGGCCGAGATCGGTGGGCGAGAATTGGAAGCTTCTGGAAACCAGAATCTGATGTCGTTCAATTGAAGCTCAAGACCTAAAAAAACCTAATGTGCACGGAATTCGTGCTCCCTTTGTTTTGGATAAAATTTTTAGGGTGAAATTTAGATTGTTTGTTCCCTTTCCTCAGTGCTCTAGGATAATTGGATAAATTATTCGAGCTTCCTAATTTTTATCTTTTGTTTCTTCCCACAGCCGCAATCAGAAAAGAATATGATTAAAATCGCTAAAGTAGTTCTTCTTAATTATTACAAGGAGGCCAGGAGAAGCACCACCCGGCCTTTATCGATAGAGAAGCAAGAGTACAGTGAGTGTTTTAAATGGGTGGAACACTAAGTCGAAAGACAGAGACTTTACAAGGACACAGCAGTGGCAATAAAAATAATAATAATAAAAAAAAGCTTCAGACGTACACATTGAAGTAGGTAGATCACTAGGTGACCAAAAGGCAGAGAACGACGGCTCTAATGGTTAATTGCAAGGAAGACAAAGCATAGGCAGATGTAGAACGCACCTTGCTAAAGGTTTCCAGCTAAACACGTTCTGAGACCAAGTGGGCACAAGAAAAGTGGAGAGATACATCTAAATATAGATTTATGAGAAAGTTCAATGAGTGCTCCCAATATGAAGTTTCACTGAAGGATCACTCGAATCCAAACCCCTCTATAGAATCCAATTGGGAGCTATAAGTGGGAAGAATCTCTCTTTTAAAAAAGCCAGTCAATGGACACTTTGCCGCAAGTATAAGCAACCGATTTTTTTTATTCGCTTCAACGGATCATGGCTTCCGAGTCTGATATCACCGAATCTTGCCAGCCGTAGACTTGATCAAGGGACAAAAGACTTTTCTACAAGACCTGGCTATTGAAATCCATTGCCCATTCCGGTCATCCAATGTAGCACTTAACCCAACCATCTGACTAGGTTTGGCTGCAAGTCTTGGAGGTTAATCAACTTTTAACGTCTCCATCCTGATGACCTTTCGCGCAGTCAGTTCTATTATTCTTTGAAATTAGATATACGCCTACTCCTCCGACCTCTCCTCTAAAATAATTAAATAGATATTTTTTGTTGCCACAGCGTGTAATAGCCCTTGCTGGCCTATAATGGGTGCAGTACTTTACACTCTTACTGTTGACAACGATGGATGATTTGATCTTAAACTTCTTCATTGTCATTATGGCAAGAATTTTCATCTATTTCTTGCATTCTGATGATATTACTACAAACAGATGATGGATTTTAATTACAACTATGTCAGACAGATTCAGCAAGCAAAATTAATCAAAGTCTTCTTCATACTTCACTTCAGACCTATGGATCTTATTGTAGATGTTCCTATCATATTATACTTCTGTTTATTTCTCCAAATACTTTATTTTCCTTACTACAAAGACTGTATCATCGCCCACTGCTATAATTACTATTCATAATTACTATTCAGATGCTCAGCTTATCATTGTATATTTTTAATTCTGTATTTCTAATTCTGTAACTTGCCCTGTAATATCTACTGTTCTGTATATATTTCTTTCTTCATGTATGCTATATTATCTACACTCTTATATAAACACTGTTGCTATAATCTTGATATGCAGCCAATGTCCCCCTGTTTACCAAAATAAAAATAAATAAATAAATTCATTATGGTCATCCGTATATCCCTTAAATGATTCCGTATGATTGCACACGCTCCTTTAAAACCGTAGAGAGAATTCATTAATACATTCAATATACATAACAACATGCGTTCTGTGTTAATCAATTTTTTTCTTCGTTAACGTGTCTAAATAAACATACTTACAAAATTATTAAAAAATATAATTATATAATAAAAAATTTAGTAAGATCAGAAAATAATGAATCAAAATAGTTGGGATTCTCCGTGGAACATGAGAGCGGTGGATGAACTGCCAGTCTGCCACCTTTCTCATGTCTGAAATATTTTAAAACACAAATTCATAGCGCACAAGGAGAATACACCAATCATGTCACATAAAAATGAAAAACAACGGCCAGAGATACCAAAAAGAAACCGAAAAACCAAATTCCACCGATTAACAAGATTATAGTAATTCTTTTATATTCTTCCAGATTTACGAAAGTCTTAGTTATTTCAATCCATCACACATACCACACAGTTAAACGGTTCGTGTACGCAATAGGTTTATAGTGACTAAGAAAAATCATTTGATCACTTATCAATAGAACACATACCATTTCTCCCCGTCTTAAGCATAGAAACAGCGTAGAAAAATTAGAATAAATAAAATGAAATTAGACTTCATATCGTTCCTTACCCATTCAAAGAAACTTTCACATACTCCAATCAACTCCAAGGACCTTCGTAAACACACACACATAACCACTAATAAACTATAGCCGCATAACGGCATGAGCAACTGATAACTTCTTTATCAAAACTCGAGGGATTAAGAACGGCTACAAAGTGTAATATGGGCACAAAAAAAAAAAAAAAAAGGTCAGGCAACAGACTCCCGAGAACAATCAAAGATACAACACCTTATCACCAGTCATACCAGTAAGATCAATCTGTAAATCCATACAGTGGATTGGGAAAGGAAGGAGATCCAGAAAACAGTAGGAATGGGTGGGATTGGGAAGTGTCCACATACCCAGAGACAGGTAAGAGAACTCCCTAACTTCCCCATTCCCACAGCTTTCAGAAGCCCATACTTCCTCTCCCTCCTCCACTTTCCCTTCAATCGAGAACGATACAAGAATAGGAGGACTAAAATGTTTCCTCACATCTCTCAACACTTCTTTTGAAAAAGAAGACAGAAAGGAAGAAGAAGAAGAAACTTGAAACCATTGGAATGGGAGGTATTGGAAAATACCACCAACCCAGAGCTTCTTTTTCTATGATATGATATAGAGAAGAAACTCAGAGGAGAAAGGATATTCCACACCAACCCCACTCCACAAGCTTCAAGAAAACTCATCTATCTCTTCCTTCTGCCCTCATCCGAACACACATCGATGGGAGAAACCTCTCCTCTCCATACTTATCTTATTGGATGGAAACGGAGGTGGAGCCGGGTGGGTTTGAAAACAGCCTACTCGGCCCTGGTTGAGAAAACCACGGTCCAGGTTGTTTCGTTGCGTCAAACTTAGAGAGAGAAAAAAAAAAAAAGAGAGAGAGCGGTTTGAAGATGTGGAACGAGATTGTTACAGATTTCGTGACCAGCTGGATAAATTATTGGTTAAGCCGGTTGTGTATTTTGGACCATCTAATCATAATCCGTACACATTTATTGATATAAAACTGATTATTATTTTAAATTTGATTAAAATTTTTTAATATAAAAAACTTTATTGTTAATATGATGGTTGAACTAATAAATTTTATTATTTAAATTAAAAAAGATTCATCTCCTTGGATGGATGGCCGTTCAACCAATATCTGACCAGCTGGCACCAAATCCGATTGAAAAAGCAAAAGAGACCTCCTACCAAAAAAAGGCAATAGAGATCACGTGCTGGCACGTAACCACTTGTGATATTATATATTTATTATAATTAATCTTTTTATTATTATATTGTTATTACCATTCGTCGAGTTATCTGCCCGCAAGATACAAATTCGTGTGATCACCTGAGTGGAACATGTCATCGCTGGAGCTGTCAGGTGGGCCGGGCTGTCCTAATCCACGTGGTTTGTAATTATGCGGATCAAATCGAGCTAGGTTCATTTGTTAAGATGGACCTTAAAAAATCCAATCCGATCCTAATCCATGTGGGCTGAGGGTTAGGACCGAACCACCCTTTTTTTTTTCTTCTTCTTTCTGGGATTGGATCGGCCCATTCTGAAGTCACTTTATAACTTTAGAAGATCGTGACCATGCCACTGTGGACCATAAGAGGACTAAGGAGAGAGAGACCAAAGCCTCGATGTAGCATGGAGGTCCGGAAGAAGGCGGAGGTTGATTGTTGTAGCCTTCATTATACCCTCGAGGCAGCACGGAGGTCCAAAGGAGGCAAGATCGACTGAGGAGAGGCGCAAAGCAGGCGGGACGTGGGGATGGAAGGGAGGGCATAGAGGAGGCTGGAGTCGTTGAGTCGAGACTGGTGAGAGCCGACAAGAGAGAACTAGAGATCCGAGACATCCGACATCTGAGATCATGAAAGAAATGAGGATCTCCAATGCGACGGTGAAGGAAGAAGACCCACTGACCTAGCCCGCTCAGCAGCCCCTCGATGGTCCAACCCTGTCTCCATTGAGAGAAAATCAAGAAAAAAAAATCAAGCCATCGAAGAACTCACAAGTTCGAAGCTCGATGTCGTCGGCTTGCTGCACGTCATGAGTCCGCTCCCCTCACCATCTGACACTGCTGCCTCTCTCTTCTGCTGCCGCTTGGATGCCGGTCGTCTTGCCTAACCCTAAATACCCAGAAATCAAAGCGAGAGAAGGCGTCAGTCGAATGAAGGATTGAACTTTGGAGGGTTAGATCTAGACAACTGCTGAAGCGGGCCAAGTGGCAAATAGCCAATACTCAATAGGAATAAGCGTTAAGGACTCAACTCAAGTGATCATCTATTCGTCTGATTGGATATGGGTTGGCCCACAGTTAACCGATCCTAATTCGATTCGCCCATAGCTATAGGAGTTGGATCAAAAGTTTACTTTCATAAATGGATCAAAATTTTTAATCCGATCTGATCTATTTTAGGATCAAACGGACTCTCACCCATTTTGACAGCTTTATAAACCATTGCCCCCATGCTGATAGGCCGTTGGAATTCAAAGAATGGGACCTCTTTGAATAAGTCTTCAGCAGAGTTTTTTATCTTTTATTTTTTTCCCTCCCAGTGGATCCAACCGGCTATTTCAAAATTATTAATATATATTTTAAATATAGATCTAGCTAATCTATAATCCCATAATTTTACTAATTCAATTAAGCTAATTCAGAACTCCTATAAAAGTTTCAATTCAAACATTCAAAACTATTCTAAATTTTTCTGCTATTCCAAAATTAGAACTGTCACTTTGAACGATTTCCACACAAAAGACGAACTGCATCAATAGAAAGCTCTGCCAATTTAGCAATCAATATCCGGTGCCTGCATGGTTCATGGCTTGCAACTTTATCTGTCAACCATTGGATCTATCAACTTCTATATATGCCATCGACCATCTATGCCGCTCATTATTATAATTTATAATAAATGTCATGACAATTTTGAAAAATCTATTTGGATGTATAAATATTCAGAAGTAAAAATTAAATGACGTATTTCATTTGAATGTTATCCGATTGCGGCCAACTAGAATAATAATTTTTAATTTCGTATCCTCATTATCAGTCGGCAGCAATAATCTCTTGCTCATTTTCACGTGAGTAAACAATATTATTTATATTTCAGCCATGATAGAAAATAATGATTTATTTTCAAAATAAGAAATAATCGTTGTACTAAGAACTGTTACTTGACCTCAAATGGTTTCAGTTTAGATAGTTTTAGGCAAATGAGGAGCATGTAAGGTGGTGTAACGCTTGTAATATTTATTTTATTCTTATATTTTTAAACAACCAACAGAACTTAATAACGGTTGATGAGCGGCTATATATACTTGCACTGCAACTTTTAAACAAACAAGCTTGCCAAGGCTTTATTTATTTTATAATAAAAATATGAAATCTATTGCGAAATATATTTGATTATTTTGTTTTCATTTTTTTAAACTAATATTTATTTTTTTAAAAAAAATAAAAAAATATGTTTTTTAAAAAAAGATTTTCATCCTCTCTCATCCCTCTGCTCATCTATCCATGATCTCTGTTCGATCTTTTCATATTTGCCCCAAATACATCGTCGAGCACAACAATGTTATGGAGCACGTCAGCTTTTCCCACCTAGCTGATGACTAGATCGACTTTGCTGCTGGTCTCTTTCATCAGACCCGTCTTCTCTATCTCAATTTCTCCTTTATTTCGCTTCTCCCTGTACCTCAGACAAGCTCCTATCGCCCGCGATGATAACATCCATCACTGCTATTTTCAACATGAGACCTATTCTATGCTTAAGACTTCTAGCAAGTGCTCCAAACATGAAACTATTCATGAGTTCCCCACCAACTCCTCTCAACATTGCTTGGTGGCCTCAAGTATGGTCGAGTGGCTCCTTTTGTTCTTAAAAAGATGTAAATGAGCACGCCAAGAGTTCCTATTTTTATTTTTTTTAAAAGAATCAAAAATGATGATGAGGTCGAATGCAGCCCGTATATTTACTAAGTTGGACGATTGCACCATATAAATATTTCATATTAAATGTTTTTGAAATAATCTACCTTTGCCCAACTACAATTACTCGCTAAGTAGGATTGTGGATACCGGTAACATATTGTTTATCATTCCTTGAAACATTTTTCAGAAAATAAAAAAGGGTGTAGCTTGCCCGTTAATAATAGTAAATGATTTTTTCTTCTATAATTCTTGGCTAATATAATTTTATAAATTATTTTATTTATTTTGATTTTATGATGGATGCATACTGCACCAAGCCAACCCATGATCGCTGTGTAACTCGCACGATAAGAAAGTTGGACCAATATTGCAATGGATTGGACGGATCTCGAGCCACAAACTTTATGCCTGATTTAAAATAAAGCCAAGCTGGAGCCAATGATTTATGAACCTGATAGTCTATCCTGGCCTTCCCAGATGCTTATATTGCATATACAAATATATTTGGCATATATTATAATATAAATATGACAAAAATATATACTAATAATTATCTTTCTTATACAGGTAAAGACATTATTCATTTGAGGAATTATTCTCCTGATTAAGAATGCACATATTACGGATTCAAATTTGGAATGGTCAAAGATGCGGATGATTTTTTTTTCTTTTTTTTTTTAAATAATGATTTTAGTTTCTTACTTATTTGGACTGGCTCAAATTCGGTCCATACATGTTGGATTAACTATGGATTTGGCTGAGCTTGGGCAGTTGTCTGGTATCCCAGGTCTAGCTTTCTATAGCCCAGTCCAGCTATGTATCCTTATATTTTATATAAAATAATCATGTCACCGGACCGTATAATTTTACACTGCTTAAAAAATTATTTTATAAAAATATGTTTGGTTGGGATGTATCAAAAGATAAAATAATACGATGATTCAAGAAAATAATTTATCTAAAAAATTAATTATAAAAAAATAATTTTTATTATATTTGATTGGTAAAATAATTATTACAGAAAATGACATTGAAAAAAGATTACTACGTTTAATTGGAAATAATTCTATACACAAATATAATAAAATTTATAAATATATCATTTAATATAAAATAAGATTCTAATACTAGAACAACATAGTCATCTCCAATAAATTTTTATATAATGACTATAATTATATAGTCTTTTGTACAATGTCATGTCCATCTTAATTTTTTTATAAAATTTTTTAATAGAATGAATTTGAAAAGACATCCGAACAAATTTAATTATTATTTTTACAGCTATAGTGCGGACGATTTTGTTAAGTAATAGTGACCTAATCAACGGATCCTAATGGGAATAACCAAAAAATCTAATATGAAAGTGTTTTCCTACATCGTTTCAGGGGAGTGGCAAACATTTTTTTTTTTTTCTTGTCGTCAATTAGAGAACAACCAAAGCTATGAGTCTTGATCCCATTCAAATTTGACGGCCCGAGAGAGATGTCAGAGGAGACGGCCTATTGAACTTTGTGGGAGTCCCCTCATGGCCCCTTGGTGCAGGTTGCAATGCTTCCGCCCAGCTATTACCTCCTTTGTGGTGATTGCCAACATCTTATTGGAGTTATTATAATAGAAATGGTTTGTTTTGAGCTGATATCAACAACGATCTTGTTTAGTATTCCAACTTTTGACATTCGGCAAAGATTCCAAGCTGTAACAGTTAACTTGCATTGGGAGATCATATTTTGTAAACCATGGGCAGGCAATAGATCTTGGAATTATAGAAATTTCTTCAAAAATAATATTCTTTAACAAGAGAAAGCTCATAAAAGACTTCTGATTACATGCTAATCGGCTGAAGCACTTGAGAGATAACGAAGGTTGAGCCCAATGGATAGACAACAATCGTATTAACTCTGTATTTGGTTGGGATCATAAGAGAGAGGATGGATGAAATTGGAAGGATGGATGCCTCCATTTATTATTTGATTCAAAAAGTTATAAAAAAAATAGATAGAAAAGGATAAATTGTCTCTCTATTCTGAACCATTATTTTACATCCTCTTAAATTGGAAGGATAAAGAAAGGATGAATAGAGCATTGAAAGATGGATTTTTGTATTGATAAAATTATTCTTTATTAATTTTTTTAATAAAAATATAATACTTATTCATTTTTTTATTTATATTATTTATATATATTTTTATATATACTACTAATCATATACTATTAAATTTTATTAGCCATTATTTTAATTTTAATATATAATAATTATAATTATAATTAAATATTTATATAATAATAATTAATTATTTAAATTAAATTATTAATTAATTAATTATATAATTAATTAGTTAATAATTAATTAATAAAATTATATATTCAATTAAATTTTTGTATAATTATAGATTATAAAGATTATAAATTTATATATTGTTTACTTCTTTAGTACAAATAAGCGTTATAAATTGATAATAATAATATTTTTATAAAAAAATAGTTTAGTAAAATATTACACAAATATCATTCATCCTTCTTCTTATTTATTCCTTCTATACCAAACAGAGGAGAAAATAATTTTCATTCATTTTTTCATATTTTATGAAATATATGAGAGGATGGATGAAAAATCTATCTATTATTTTCTTAATTCATCCTTTCTCTTCTATCTATTCTTTCTTCAATCTATTCTTTGTACTAAATAGGCGTAAAAAATCAGAACTAATCACCAACCCGTAGAACCAAAGTAACACACCAGCTAAGCATCTTATAAGTCGACCGCATACAATCACCGACAATGAAAAGCTCGTAACGTTAAAAGGAAAAATTTTGATGCGATCTGTAATGCGGGATATCGACAACCCCAACAACCGTAGGTGCTTATCATCGAGGAACTTTTGAAACAATATGTGATGCGGATATCTGTTCTCCCCCACGAAAACTATCCAGGAAATTTCGAACATAGTAGTTGAATATGGTCTAAAGGATGTCAAATTTGAATGATTCACCATATTCGAATTCTAAAGGTCACCATGCTACATAATAAATACATCGTTAAGCAGTTTCATCAATTCTCTCTAGAAAGCGAAAATGATCATATACCTTCTTTTTTTTCCCTAAATGCTATCAGGTTCCTACCATGATCCAGTACTTTCCTCCTTTTTGTACCGACTACAGAGAACTTTGCTGCGAGCATGGTGACCTCATTGTTCATTAGAACAAACTGCAATATCTAACTATCAGATTGGAAAAAGTTATTTCGAAATGCTAATACTCATTTCATATAATTAATTCAAATAAAAGGAGCATTTGATTGATGATTACATTTCCCTAATTATGATCATCATCATTGCACTTATTAAGCTTTTTCTTGGAGAATGAACCGAGCAAGATAATATTTATAAAAAGGAAGCGACGTACATGGCCTCAGATGCAAATGTCTAGTCAGTACGGCTTGTGCTAGATGAGCACAATATGTTGAGATAAATAATCTGACATTTTCTTTCTTTCATCGTTCGTGAAGAAAAGTCTAGGCATACCCTAAGAATTTATTCTCTAAATGAGATTAAAATGGGGCATATAATTCTGAAAAGCATTTGTTGGATCATGAAAGGCAGTGGAAGAGAGTAGCTGCAAGATCCTTGAGGAGAGGCATTTCAAGGCAAGGCAGAAAAATCAAGTGGGATTCTAAGCTAGGCAGCAGGAGTGGGGGTGAAGAGAGGCCAAGAGGCCATGGGTATCGAAGGTCCAATGTGAACCGAGTGCGAGGAGGTTGATATCAGTAGGAATTGACTTGAGGTGGTGTGGCCAACTCTTGGGAAAAGGCAACCAATCAACCTCCTCCTCATCTTCTGTTTTTTTTTTTTCGGTTTAAGCTGGTGTGGCTGAAATGGGGGTGGGGGGCAAAGGCCAGTCCAGGACTCGGGGGATTGTTTATTTGCAAAAGCATGACCGTGCAACCGAAGAACAAGGCCGGATACTCTTATTGCAAATATGGAGAAAGGTTGCGTGAAAAGCGCCATGGAAACTACCTCGCGTTTGCAATACCTAAACGCCACACATGTTAATTTCATCTCTGGATGGGGACGTGCCAACAGTCTCTCGCCTTCGCGCAGAAGATAACGTGTGACTCTAGGTTACCATATATTCTTCGTTGCTAGGACTGATGGTGGCAAATGGCGATGACATGATCCTGGTAATTACATCACACTTCACCCTGTACCACCATATTCGTTTTTGGAGCAGGATAAAAAAATTAGGGATGACAATGGATCGAATTTGGATCGAATATTGTACTATCCATCTCCAAACTCGAACTTAATATCCTATACCCAAATCCTACCTGATACCCAATCGGATAAGAAAAGAGATATCCATCTTCGTACCCAACAGATTCGGAGATATCCACGGATAACCCATTTCTCTATATCCAATCCATATCCACCCCATGTTTATCCCATATCCAAAAAAAATAATTAAAATAATTTTATGCATATTATCAATCAAAATAAAATTATCAATTCAATATAAAACATAATTTATAAGTCTAAATTTATAGAAATCAAACATAGAAATAGAATTATAATTCAACATAAAATATATAAATAATCAAAATAATTTTATGCATATTATCAACCAAAACAGAATTACCAAAATATAATTATAAATATATATATTCGGATATGGGTTTAGGTATTGCCCATATCCGTAGGTTCGTATTTAGGTTTGGATAAAAAACAGCATTATTCATATCCTATCCATATCCGTGCTGCAGTTTTCGGATTTTATCTAAATCCAAATTCAAATCAAGTCAAATCCTATTTTCAGGATTTGATCGGATTTGGGTAGGGTGCATACCTATCGGATCGGATCGATTTTACCATCCTCAAAAAAATAAACCATTATACTCATGATAGTAACTTCATATATTAAGATGAATCTTGAATTATTATGATTAACATGTGGACATGATCTCTTGAGCATGTTTTATTTTTCAAATGGAGGAACTAAATATAAGCTGCTTAATTACCTATGCTTCAGGTATTATAAATTATAAAAAGCCCGACTCTCTCGCAGCCCTACGCGAAATGGGCCAAGGCAACAATAACGCTCTTACGCTATTGTTCAAAGGCCTGCTTTGAGGTTGCAATCTCTTCGGGCCATGTTTGGTCCCACCTGATCCACTTCTTTCTTAGGCTTGCAAACAAAACCCAATTGGAAAAGAAAAAATCTTTGTGCACCATGCAGTGCAATAAAATTGATGTGAAATATACCATCCAATCATATTAAAACATATAATCATCATTTTTTAATATATATTTAATTTCGATCTAATCTGGATCCAAAACGTGTGCTTATTGTCTTTCTTCGTCTTTTAGGGGCCGTCGAGAGTAGCAGTCGGCCTCCATGGTGGAAAAAAAATGATTTTCTTGGCCAACATCATGTTATTGACATGCCCGCCACAAACTCCGGCGTGCTCCTCATGCATCACTTGCTGGACTTCCTCTTCTGTTAGGCAGCGCAACAAAACGTGGTTTAATGATCTTTTATAGAGCTGTTCCCCGCACAGCACATAGCGGATGGCCAGTTTTCGCACAATCTGACGGCCGTCGCAAACTCTGGAAACGATTGGTCTCGCAGGAAATTCATTTTCGAGAAAATTTTATTTTTCAATTTGAAATTTTGAATGACTGAAATATTCTTCTTCTTTTAAAAAAATTATGATATCCTACATATATATTATATATTATGATATCTTATGGTCAAATTATGATTTTCTACATATAGAATGTCATAATTTTTCTTTCAAAAATCATAATTTTTCTTTCAAAAGTCATTGAAAATTTATAGAATTTTTAAATGATAAAAATATTTCTTCTTTCTTTATGACATTATGTGTGTAGGAAGTAATAATTTGATTGCATGATGCCACAATATAATTATGAGATCTCATAATTTTTTCAGAAGAAGAAGAATATTTTAATTATTCAAAATTTTAAATAAAAAAAATAGATTTATAAATATTAAATACGTGTTAGAAAGCGATGGGCATTAAATACATGTTAAAAAATGATGACTACATCATCCAATCAAATAGGATGTATTTTTTCTACATCAAGCATGGTGTACAAGGAATTACTCACTGGGAACCCTTTAGGCATCTAATCGGTGTTAGTAGACCGTGCCGAGCCTTTGAATCTTGACTACCAGCGCCAAATCCGCGAATATATAGATACGAGAAAGTTGAGCCCAAAGACTCAAAGAACCATTTCAAATTTTAAGCCCAACTTGCTGCATCATGATTTAAACTGGTCTTGGTGGACCAGCCCGGTAAAACATGAGCACATGATTAAGATCTCATCACAAGAACAAACTGACTGCAGAGTGCGGACATCTTCATATAAAAACCCAACAAGGACTATCCAGCTAGGTTTTGATATTTTTTGAAGCGAAATTCTTTGTGCGCCGCGCGCGGTGCGGAAACCGCGCACCGCGTGAGCGAATCACCGCACGCGGTGCGCAAAGAATTGCTCTTTTTCGAATCTTCACTACTAGTTGGATCCAATTGTAGAATAAATACACAAGCCCAATCACTTAACAAAGGCCCATTGTACATATGTGCCCCTTCCTGCATCGTTGTTTAAACTGGGCTTGGTGGACCAGCCTGACAAAACACGAGTACATGATTAAGATCTCATCACAAGAATAAACAGAATTTCATCCAGCCTTTTGCATCAAACTGCAAAGATTGAACAACAGTAATTTAACCGTCCTCTATTTTCAGTTAACAGACTAAAAAAGTTAAATACCGCAGGCAGACGAGAGCATTTTTGATGCAATATTTTTTTTTTGTAAGGTAACCATGTCTCTCAATTACAAGAGGTTGGCGAAGACGTTTGGAGTAACAGAAAAATCTAGGAACTGCAAAGCAAAGGAAAGCGAGAAGCACAACCTGCCATCTCACTCTCCCTCTCTCCCCACCACCTACAGATTCAGCAGGAGAATTTTCACCCGCTGCAGAATCAACATATGACAGCTAAAAGAAAGAAACAGATATGAGAGTATGATGAGAATAATAGAACACATAAAACTGAGAAAATAAAATTCCTGATGGACGAGCTACCCGCCTAAACCTATCTTTTTTTTTTCAACACTTACAATTATGATATTTATCATCCTTCACCATTAATTACTGCTACTAACATATATAGTTATCATCATCATTAGAAGGGATATATACGGAGCAAATTACCAACAAAGCCACCAAATATGGATGAAGTTCCGCGTGGAAATCCTTTGCTATATATGGATTAATGGCCTCCCGTATATATATATACATATATATATATATATATATTCACATGGCCGCACCATTGATTTAATTGTTGTTATTTTTTCCGGTTCTTTATTCCAAATTAGAGGGGGGAGGAGATTTTTGGGCATCTGTTTGCTGGTTTTTTTTGATATTATTTTATGATGATAATGATGGTCGATAAGAATTATTAGGAAGGGCGGAGGAGGAAGCAGTCGGAAGGGGAAGTGTGGCGAAAGTGGCAGCGGTGTCCGTAGGGGCAGGTGTCGCCGGCGAGGATCATGCGGCAGATCTGGGTCTTATAGCGGGGGTGGCGGATAACAGGGCGGAGCTCGGTGATGCCGTGGGCGAACTGGCAGTTCTCGCCATAGGGGCACTCCCCGCTCTCCTCCCACTTGTTGCACAGCTCCGTCTTGAACATTCCCTGGTTGTACACCTCCAGATCCAGTGCCTCTCCACGCTCTTCATCCTCCTCTCGGCCTCGTCTTTCCCCCTTCTTCTTGCTCGCCCCACCCACGCACACCTTTTGCTGTTTCCGTTCAAACACATGAAGAATGCATTTATACAGATAAATCAATCAGACCAGCAAACAAATTTAAGAAAGTAAGATAAATCCATAAGCAAACTATACCTCCTACCGTCTCCTATAAAAATCTTTTTTCCTTTCAAAACACGTCTGACTGTAAAATCATTATTTTTGAGCTATCAGCAGATCGAATCCGAGCAATCGTTGAATGGATTCTGGATTCTATATTCATCTGATGTTATTCCTGTGCTTAGAAATTTGATATTATACTCTTTTTCTTTGAAGGAGCTTAATGACTTTCATAAATTTGATAAGTGTAGTGTAGTTATCCACAGGCGTCCATTGCAGAGGTCCTCCCACCAATGAAATAAATTCAAGCTCCCAATAACACCGTTATACCGTTATAACAAAAACCATTTACCGTTATACTACAATTAAAAGCCGTTATTGAGAACGTCCGGACCTTTTGATTCTTGAATAAACGTTAATTATAAATATGACATATAAGAATAAAAATTCCTGTAGCTATCAACATAGTAAAATATAACTAACCCAGCATGTTGTCGTTGCCATGAATCGTGAATTGATGGTTAGATCTCGTTTTCTTTTTTTCTTCTTTTTTCTTTCTCTTTTTTTTTTTTTTTCTTTTTTTTGGGTGATCAAGATCTCATTTATTTAGGAGACACGTTTCTAAGGGCCAGCCTCCTGCTCTCCATGTACAAGAGTTTCTGGTGTAGACAAAACGATCAGATGAGCCCGTTCGAAAGTGATTGGACGGATAGAACTAAAAACAAAGAAAATATCGTACGCATCTGATCATTTCCTTGTGCGGATTTCGTTATGAAAATATGAAATAATTCTAACAAACTTAACTTCGTGCACAAGAAAGCTTGAGTGTGTTCCACCAAAAAAAGAAAGCTTTGTGTGGAGGTGGCTGGACGAAGGGGACTCACCGAATCGACCATGACCGGGCTGGAGACGCGAAGCCGGTCGTTGCGGTTGGCGGCCGAGACACCCTGGTTTAGCTTGAGGTACCCATTGGACCGGACGGAGATGCTTTTGAGCGGCAGGCCCCGCTTCTCCGTGGCCCGCCTAGCGAACTGGTTCTCCCGGAACGCCAGCACGCTCGTCGGGCTGGTCTCCGCCGGCGGTTCCCCGACGCTGAGGCGGCCGAACTCGTCCACGATCGACAGAATGGGATGGCCGCCGGCGGCGGGGGACGCGATCTGCCAGTTCTGCTTCCCGGAGAGGAGGTTCAGGCGCTTTGCGAGCTCGCTGTTGGCGATCCGGAGCTTGGCATTTTCCAGCCGGAGGGCCTCCGCCTCCTGCGCCGCTTCCTGGAGGTGGGAGAGGCACAGATCGTAGTGCTCGGCGATCTCGCGGTACTGGAGGGTAAGGCGGGCGAGGTAGAGGCGGTTCTCAGTGCCGGTGGGGTCTTCCTCGTCGAAGGAGACGGTAGAGGGGTTGAGCGACACGGACCCGGAGCCGGTGGGCTGGGTCACGCGAGTCGTTGTCTCTTCCGTTGTTGAGATAACCGACGCATAGGGCCAGAAGGAATCTCCATCGTTGGCGAAGTACGGAGGACAGGAGAACCGTCGATCTGGGGATAGGAACGGCGCGGTTCCGATGGCAGACCTGAGGCGGTCGCTATTGGTGGGTGTCAGCAGCTTTTGCTGCATCCTGTTGGCTACCGTCTCTGCCAACGGAGACAGTAAAAAATCAAAAAAAGAAAAAAAAAATCAAGGGAAACCAAATAACATCTGGATCACGCTTTTTACAGGGAATCGATAGATGGCCATTCGCAGAGAACTCCACTAAAATACACCCAAAAAGAAAAAAAAAATCATGAAAACTATTTGCCCAGAGCCTAACCATAGTAGATCAAAGATTTTTCGATCAAAAGAAAGAAAATAGATTCAGATTAACGAAGAAAAGAACATAAGCTCATGGATATAATAGAATGCAAAACGCAGAGAACTATAATCTGATCCGATGCTTAAAAAACCAATAGAAAACAGAAAAAAGAGCTCCTCTACTTCGCTCTTCCAGCTAAACAAAGAGCAAAAATCCATCATCGGAGATGATCCGATCATCCAATAATGTTCAAAAAAACAAAAAATTACATCAAATAGACAGCATTTTAGATGCGATCTGAGATACAGATGGATGGAACTAGATATAGATCATGATGTATAACTAGAATTCTTCATAAAGATTACGTAAAAGTCGGTAGAAATAGCAAATCTCAACAAGAACATTGCAGTAGCTGGGTTCTCCGGCAGCTCACCTGAACCAAGAGGAGACATAGAAGTAGTTGAGAAGAGAAGGGAGGAGAGAGAGGAGAAGAGATGCGAGAAGAGGATAGAAGAATGGGGAATGGGGGGGGGCGGGGCGTGGTTGCGCAGGGTGGTTTCAAGAAATGGGAAGAGAGGGAGTATATATAGCGAGAGTGGTAGTGGAAGCACGCTCGGCGCCAAGGAGACGGAGAGAGTTCTTCACGTCCAGCTCCCTGCCATATCAGGACATGGAACGAAATCACCGCGTGCTGACGTGGCGTAACGGAGTTTCCGGTGTAGTTTACGGCAATGCCCTCGGAGATAGGGCTCTGGAGGGAGGCGGTTGCCTAGGCATTTTGGTAATTTTGGAGTCTCGTGGACCGTCCTTCGATCACAACCGTTCAAAGAGTTGGGCGCACTGCCAGGCGATGGCGGATCCAGTAAACTTGTTATAGAAATGGACGGCTGGGATTGAGAGAGGCCCTACCATCGCCTGCCCCTTTATTACGAATTATCAGCGTTGTACTTGTTTTAGTTCTTTATCGGGATAAAGAATATATTTTCGAATTTTATGGCCAGAAGAGAAAAATGGGAGGACATGAACATGGAAAACGAGAAAAAATGGGCGAATGATAACGGAAGTCACGTCCGCGATGGAAGGAATCGGACCTTGTCAGCTTCTCCCGCAGCTTTTCCTGGTTGTAAATAGTAAATCACTTCAATTTGCGCATTCATCCCTGACAGAGATCCCTTTCCAAGTTTCCTCCACGCGCTCCGGTCGTAAGCTACAACGGCTGGTATGGCATTTTGGAGGCTTATAACATAAAGTAGTACTCGAGTTTATTTATCTTACAAATGATATTACAACATTTGGGCAATGATCTTATGAGTCATCAATGTTATTTCCTACGATAACAGCCAGTGTGATTCATTTTAGTTCAGGAAATCAAAGGATTAATCGGGCACAAGTGATGGCCAATGTTATTGCTACAATTGTTGTAACTTTGGCCCTGGGAAAGAAAAATAATTAATTTCGAAATGCCTCTCAAAGATAGGATGACTCCATGTTATTTTTTCTCCATCATGCAATATTTATAATTCTAAAACATAGCAGTACATACTAAAATCATCATTATACCCTGAACAACTTACTCAAAGAATTGACTTTGGTCTTTGCACCGTGATCTTTTATAATTATATGAACATTTGATTATACTTTGAGATATACAATGTGAAGATCCATGTGGATATATATTTAATCCTACATCAATTAGTTGCTGAGAAGATCTTAAGTACCTATACAGGATCAAAGAATCTAAATAATATATTTTGACTAATTTTTTTTGGATGAGATCCCGTATTATTATAAATAGTAACAAAATCGATCCGGACTATAATTTATGTAGACTAAGAAATGTTACAATATGGGTTCATTAGAGCTAATTATGGATCAATCATAGTATTTATGAATAGATACATGAATTTAGCCCATTAGTCTGATGAGGATGCTGGCACTTAAACGAAAAAAATATGTGAAGATCCGTACAAATATATATTTAATTTTATATTGATTATTTGCTACGAAAATATTGAATGAGGTCTTAGATTGTTATACATGATCATACCTGATCAAACGCGAACAAAAATGGACATGCATAGCCGCACATATGTTAAAGATTAGAATGGTCCTTCAAAATATCGGCAACCCTTGCTTAGCTAAACCCTTGCAAATATTGCTTACTACAGTAGCAACAAGAAGCATGGGAAAACCATGTTGCTAAATCCTTGACTTGTAGAAACAAGCGGGATACATGTGTGATAGCCGACAATCGAAGTACTCGCTGACCAGAACCTAGGAGGGGCCAATCACGCCCATACTCCGTAGATATCATAGTAGGGGAAAAGGGTCTGGCGGGGCCGTCATTGGCAGGGTTTAAGGGCTGCGGTTAGGGGTGGGGGCACCTTATGATTATGTTTGCTTTGCTTGGAAGGTTCTGACCTCCGAGCTACCGTTGCATAACAAAGCTAGCCATCTTATAAAGAGAAGAATAGAAAACGATAGGGCCATCATGTTCGCTTCCTCGTCAAATCTTTAACTAACTCGGGCCCATCTCTCTTATACGACTTCCATCGATCCAGCTTCATGCTTCAACCCTAAAACAAAGCAAAAGAACGAAACAGGCGTAAAATGTTGTGGGTCCGATGTGCATTGGTTCAAGCATTGGCTAATGATTGGTGGAGGAGACAGGTGTCGTGTTCAGGTTTAGACGGAGGATCTTGTCAGGGAGAAGGGGCAAGGGACACTGCCTCATAGGGTGTGGGTTGTCCGTGTGACGCCTAAGCGAATTTTAGGTGCATTGTTTACCAATTCCAATCAGTTTAGTTATGAGATCTTAAAACAATAACGGAAGGCGAGAGCGATGGACTGCATACAATTAACGTAGGTCTTCAACATCAGTAGATGTAGACTTCGTACGGTGCTGAGTAGCAGTACGTGGATTTTGGAGGTGGAATCTGGGGAAAAAAATATGAAGTCGTTTACAGAAGGGTGGGATTGAACACATTTAGAAGTGCTTCTACACAAAACAAGAGACCAAGGCCTGCCAAAATGTTGAATCCGACCCCAATTGTTAACGACACTAGAAGATGATGACTTCACCACGTTTGCATCAGTTGTTGCGCTCATCTATAGTTCTCCACCTTCTCTATCCAAGCACCTCCCTGAAAATGAAAAGGTGCATGGCAACAGTAAAGAAAGGTGCGTTAAAGCTAACAAAAATACAGTTTCCTTTGGTGGACCAGACTTGGTTGGCCGGAGGCGACGGCCTTATCTGCAATTACAACTATGGAAGTGCTCTCAAGTACTTTTGTATTCACACCATATGTTTTTGACCTAACTTAACCCCATCAATGCTTGGATACACTTAACCGCCCCAGAGCATGTTGTGCAGAACCATGTTAATCACTCCCTGCTTGCTGAATCCAATCAAACGACCAACCATATCCCTCCCATGTTCCAAGTGATTAACTGTTTCTGAATCACGCATGCACAGCTCAGACTTTTCATCTGTAACCTTGAGGCTATTGTGTTGAAAATTCTCTTTGTATACAGTTATAGGTGATGGATGATCCATGATGCCCAGGCACAACAGCTCAGGAGATCTTATTTGCGTCTTGAAGAATACTTGAAAATGGAACCTACTTTTCCTGAATGGACTAACATAAAACTCACTTTGGCACAAATCAAACAAAAATAAGAAAAACAAATAACAGAAGGAGAGCTTCCATTCTTGACCATATTAGATATTATTCTAATTGCATGAGCCCCCTTTCTTTCAATATAATCAAGAAACTGTAAATGAATCCAATGCATATGTGCTAAAATTTGGGCTCCCTATCAACAATTCAACATAACTCAAGAATATACAATGTGGACTTAAAACATATAAACACTAGATAGAAATGTAGAACTAAAGTTAACATAGAATTGCGTAGAAAGTAGTACTGAATAAACACGGACCTGCTTTTGTCTATCATTTCCCTGAATAGAGATAACAATGTTCTTTCTTTTAACTTGTGGTTTTGATGACCGACTTCCTATGGCTTCCGCAGCATTCCCAGAACTACTAAGTTCACTTTTGGCAGACTCCACTACTGCTCTCAACACATCACGACCTAGTTGAGCTAATGATACCAACTCCTGCATCTGTAGTCTAAATAATAGGACATTTTAATCAGTTACAACATTAAGGCAAATTAAGAATTACATATTGTTGCATCAAAGTATATCTATTTTCTTTAAACATAATGCTGAAAAATTAGAAACAAATCGCATAATGATTAATAAATATTTCGCCATAGATGATAATAGGGGAAACTTTATTTTTTATAGACCAGGAACCTAAATCAATGGACTAATAATTGTGCATTGGAGAAAAAAATTAACAAGATCCTCACATCCATATTTGGCAGGTTACATCAGAATTAAAAAATGCTTGTAGTAACATGAACAATATGATTGACCAAAGAGTAGACCTGAAGAATTAACGAATCTGAATGATGATCACATAAACAAAAATAGATTTAGTCTGAAATTTCTATAAAAGACCACCACATGAAACTGGCAATTTAATTCTTCATCCCGTCAGCTTTATTCAAATTGAGCCTAGAGTGTCATCCATGACATGACATAGAGACCAATTGATTATTCCACATCCAAAGGATTCATGTCTACAAAAACAAGGGTGCTGATCCATTGAATTGCATATGCAAGGCATAAAATATAAAATTCAGATGCCTCAAAGAACTTTTTCCTCTTTCAGAATTCCTTTCTATCAATTTGAATACTCAAGACTTGGTGGTCAAGCAAGTTTTGGAGATATGCTGAATTATATAGTTGAACATGATATGAATTTTGTATATTTATTAGTATTGAAGAAAAACTCCAATAATATGTTAACCAAATCCTAGTAATGCTATAAAAGGTGTTATTATTGCTAATCAAACATCAAATTAGAGATTCCTTGCACAACAAATGAAGTAAAGCAGCCCCCCTCTCTCATTCTCTCTCATAGCAAGGGAGGGAAAAACTGAAAAGCCCACCCAGCTTTCATTAAGAAAATGAAGGAGGTACAAGATTTCTCATAGAGGACAAGAAAAGAGGAGCGCAATAAGCCAAGGAAACTGAGGGGGAGGGGAGAAGAAGAGACCCCGGCAATGGAATTGGCAAGTTGATCAGGGGCATATAAAGACCAGTCCCAAAAGAGTTCAATGGCTTTATGATGGGAATGCATCTAGCCTTTGACTCCAATTTTGTCTTTCAACTTTGAATAGAGTTCTATTACTATTAGTGGGTGGCTCTAAGATTTCTTATGGCACATGCATCTCAAGTAATTCAGTCAAATGGAATGAGAGGAGCAACAAATCAGCAGGTGGTTGATGGTTACCTAAGACCATGAGTAAAGTGGGAGCAAGGTGGTCCACTGTTACCTGAGATCTTCAGCAAAGTGGCAGCAAGGGGGATCTGGGCAGTTATGTTTGGCCAGATTCTCCTATACATGAATTTTATTATAGTATCTGTCCGGAAGAATTGGATTTTGGTAGGTAAAGGAATCTTGCGAATTCTCCTAGCTTGAATAAACTGAGAATGTTGCTTGGGCTTGCTTAGGTGGACATAGAGGATGCATGATGTTACTACCTATAGCAACATAGACATTTACCAAGGCGATTCTACAAATGTAAGGATGGATGTAGAAAATGAAGATTAAATTTTGTCATCTTGGCAGTCTATTGGACGTCCTCACTTATTTAGATTGGAGCCTAGAATGTACTCCAAATGGGCATCAAATTGGTTTTCCTTTGTACTATTGAAGGCATGGTAAGCATTTTGGTACCGGAAAACACCACGATCCCCCATGTAACAACACCCCCCCCCAACGCACACACACAAACACAAAAAAAAGAAAAACAAAAAAGACTTGCTCCCATTCCACATGCATTTTGGAGTTTGCTTAGCAGTGCTCAAAAGTGGCATTGCCAGGGATGTCCATGACACTGGTGTTCCTCACTTACTCATGACACCTAAAAAAAAGGACAGCCCGATGCATGAGGCTCCTGCCACTGCAAAGTCCAAGGAGGGATAGATATATGCAGCCTGACCGTTGCATGCAGAGAGACTGTTTTCATTTTTCAAACTCATGACACCTAAGTTTCAACAACCTTACTATTGTGCCAAGGCTCCTCATGTGACACCTAGAAAGACAGCAATATTGTATAGAACTTCTTGCACATCAAATTGTAAAACTATGACAACACCTTTTCAACCCAGCATACCATGGCTCTAATAGAAACATAAATTTTTAGCAACACATCATCAAAAATTTTGTAGTTTTTCGAGAAGCCTACCAATACCCATGTTATAAGAAAATATACTTGCTAGAGTATAGAATTAAGCTGCATAATTCACCATGATGGGTTTCTACAGACATGTTATGTGATCTTAGTGTGAGAAACAACATTCATAATGAATTTCAACTATAAAATTTGTGTATAAATAAAACTGAAATGAATTTAAGTGACCAACAGGTGAACAAGATCATTCTTGTAAGTCTCTCCTTTGTTCTTGACATGGTTTCAGCCTATAGTTTGGTGTATTATACTCCTTCAACCTGAATTCAGATCACTGTCACATTGTTTCAATCAATCACAAACGATCAGGTCACTATTTGTTGATGCCATTCAGAAAACAGGTCATCTAGCTTGATGTTCATATGGTCTTCAAATGGACTAATTACATTCTTGTATATATTTGTGAGCCATCATGTTTGCAATTCCCACCACATCAATGACCAACTCTGACCAAATTTGATTAAAAAGTTTTGGATCACTGGTTAATTATTGCAGATGGATAATGATAACAAGAAAAAAGAAGAGTCTAGGTGCTCGCATTTTCCCAATTCAACAATCAAATATGCCCCTAATCAATGTTCATTGATTAACTGAAAGCCACTATTAATACCTTGCTGAAGACTATCTGATATGAGAAATACAAAGCCACTCATTGAGCTTCCAAAAATTTGTGCCAATTCTTAGAACTAGTGGGTCAAAATTTTTCAGATCCCCCAAACGGGAATGATACAAGCAATTAAATCACCCTAGCACGACACTCCACATACTGCAGGTGAGGGAATTACATAGGGAAAAAATATCTTTAATTTGGTTGTTCTAAACAATCCGCATATCATCTTTTGTTATAATAACTATCATGGAGATTGCAGTTTTACTATAAATAAGATCTTTAAGGTCCCTATGTTAATTATTAAAGCCCAAGCAATCAGTCCGGAAAACTGCAAGACTACACAAAGTTGAGAAAGCTCCATTAAAGAACAAACAAATTTGACTACCAGCAGTTAGCTTGATAAAATATCAATGGCAAATGTACTGGGCAAAGGCACTTAAAGAGGGGCTTGCCATTAAGCCAACATGCCCAGTTGGCATGTAGATCTCTCTCCATTATCAGTTACAGTATAATCTCGGGCAAATGTAACATAGAGTTGAACGATTCAACCATCAAGGAAACGGGACTTTATGAGTCAGGCTAGTTTGTTTAAAAGATGGGGTAATTTTTCTGAGACGAATAAGGCAAAATTATGCAGATTTCCGATTTCTTGGGGATAAAAAACAGTGTACGATCAATCCTAGGAAAACCAAGAAAGGGATCAGATAGCCTAATAATTTGAAGTCAGACATAAACCATGAAGCTTTCGGAGCTTCGAAATCTTTCAGTAAAAAGAACCTAAAGGGGGCAATACCCGGGTTGAAGAATGAGGTTTCATGAACATTCTAAGTTGGAATGACAGAGGGTTGGGTAATGTGAAGAAAAGATGCTCTGAAAAGACATTCTCCTCAAAGCAAAACCCTAGACATGCAAGAAGACTCGACGAAAGTATATGAAGCTACCAAAAGGTCCAAGATTAAATATTAAGACAAAATACAAAGTTCTTGAAGTGCAAAATGAATGTGGTTTCAAGTATACCTCAGCTCCCGAAGAGTCTTATCCTCTTGGAATGCCAATCCTAAACCGGGGATCCTTGGTAGTAAAGAAGGCAAAACTAATCCTCATTTTCCCCTCCTTTCCACCCTTCTCATCATCTAGAACAACAACATCCCTTCGGCTTTCCTCCGCCTTAAAATTCAAGAAATTCTAAAAAAGAAGGATCTAACGGACCCAAAAATCCCACAAAACGACCAAAAAAAAAAAAAAAAACTAATGTGAACAAGACGCAACTCACTGTACGATCAGCGATCTTCTTTCGCTTCATCTCAGGAAAAATTGGAATCTAACCCATGTATTCATCTGCCAATCAAACCCTAGAAGTGAGAAAACATCCGAAAAATTACATAACAAAAATCTTGGACGAGAGAAGAGTGAGAGTGAGAGAAGAAGACCATCGAAGGAGAGGAAATCCGTGGGCTGGACACGACTGTAATCGAACAGAGGCTCTAGCCCTTCTCCAGTCTCATCCTCCCGAACGGATCAAAAGAGAAAGAGATGAGAAACTGAGGAAAGAGGGGAAAAGAAAGTTAGAAATTTAGCCAGAAGAGAAGCAGACAGAGACGGAATAATTCACAAACCATTGGCGACGGAATTGACAGCGTTCGCGGGTGGCGAGGGCCATTTGGCGCCGAAACCTTCGCTGAACCGAAGCGGCGGCCTTTTTTTTTTTCTAGAAAAAATAAAAAACCAGTGCCCAGAGCTGATAAAATATGATCTAATCCGTATCCGACCCATCGTAAATAAATTTAAATTTACACTAAACAGATATAGATTATAAACGAATTAATTCATTTAATTTATTTAATAATTAAATTAAATTAAAATTTTAAATCTCTAATTTATTTAATATTTAGATCGAATTAAATTAAATAATTTATTTAAATTATTTATTTTATTTAATTTATTTTTAATCTATTTAATCTAATTTGTTTAATATGTTTAATCCATTTAAGATCCGTTTAACACATTTAAAATCTGTTTAATCTGTTTCTAATCCATTTAATCTGCTTTGTTTAACCTCTTTAATCTATTTAATCTATTTAATTTATTTAATTAAATTTGATCTATTTAATAAATAGATTAAATGGTTTGGATTAACTGTTTAATAAACAAGTTGAGTTCAGATTTAAATTTTTCACTCATTTAATAAATAAATCAGATTTAGATTGATAATTTTTTGATTCGATTCATATTGATCCGATCTATTTACGATCCGATCCCATACGATTACCATCCCCAGTGCCAGAGAAAAGAGATATAACATCCGATGCCTGTCTCATAATTAAAAATTCATATATATACTTATTCCATTCCATGCGAATCAAGATTTAGATCGAATAGATAAAAAAATTAAAATTTAATTAGATTGAATTAGATAAAATATTTATTATATAAATATTATAAAATAATTATAATTTTAAAATAAAAATTTAGATGACATCGAATGAAATTCGACATAAAAAATATCATTATTTGTATCTGATTCAAATTTATTTTAAAACTTTTTTTTTAAATTTATATTTATTTTAAATTTTAATTAAATTAAATAAAATTAATTTTATTAAAATTAAACCGGATCGGACCGCATCAAAAATTTAGTGAGTCAACTAAAATTACCGTCTCTATATAACATGTGTACCAGCCAAGCGATACAGCATGCTAGCTTCTCTCAACCACGTGTATCATCTTGATATATTACTACAAGGGGAAAAAAAAAAAAGGGGGGGGCTTTCGGTCTATTCCACTCCTCTCTCCTATCTTGTTTTCATTCTGACAACGTGGCAGCCGACTGTGGCTTTGCCTTGGATCGTCGGAGAGCCTCCAACACCGGAGGGCATATCGAGTACATAGTACTGCCTCTAATGGCCATGACTTGGATCGGGATGGGGATGGATTCCTCAATCTCCATGGATCATTGGGAGACCACAAGGCTGTGAGAACAAGAGGGAGACAGTGGCAAGTAGGGCCATGAGATCACGGATTTGATGGCCGCAATGAGCAACGTGGAGGTTAGCGGTGGTAAAGAAGCAGAGGTTGTCGGAGAGAGATTTGGCAACAAGGGTGCCGATAAGGTTGGCAAGGAAGGATAGAGGAAAGAAGACAAGGTTGAAGAGAGTGGACTTGGCACTTAGCAGAGAGAGATGGGAGGGGGAAAAGAGGGGCATGGTTAGGATTTTGAGGGAGAAGAGGCAAGGGGAAGATAGGATTAGTGGAGGTGAAGGAAAGAGTTTGAGGGAAAGGACGAAGGGGGTGAAGGAAAGCGCTCCCTTGCTTTTCTTTTTTTCCTCTTACACATTTGGTGAAATTTAGTTGGCCTGGTGTATCGTTCAGTTTTCACACCCAATGTAGGATATAATTTCTCGATGGAAGGTGGTTGGATGCTTTGGAGGTTGCGGCCAATGACAGTGCAAAGAAACAAACAGAAAAAAAAAAAGATTTCCTGATTTCATGTTGACTATGAGTGAAGCCCATGCGGTGATGCAAGATGGATGCAAGTGAGAGAGCACGAATCTATTAAAGATTTTTGTTTTTTTTTTTTGGATTCGGTTAATAGTGCAGGATTAAGCGGAATTCCTACTTGATTCATGGACTGGGCTGCCCATACAAACATAGGTCATATATTAGTCCAACACCTCCCATTTCGAATCAGGTGCGATATTTTTTTTTAAAAAAAAAAAAAAAAGAAGATCTTCATAGGTAGTTTCTCTCTTCTTGCAAATCAATAGGCCGACGTAGGATTTAGGTTGGGACTTCGACAGATCCCTAAAGATGCATGCTGAGCGGGCTAATAGAGCTGCTACAGTGCATGATATTCATGTATATCCCAGTAGCCCCTTGATAGCACTCGTGATCATTTGGCATGAAGCACAGCCTTCCCGTTCAAGTAGTACTTGTCCTGCATGAAATACGGGAGGCTCGGGGAGATGTGCAACTTCTGGTACTTGGACTGGACGGTTCTCATGCAGATACATTGTGTCTACATGAAGCATAACCTTGTGCTTTTCAGAGGAATGAAGCATGGCCCTTCACTGAAGATATTGTCGTGCATGAAATCTATGTGAGACTTACTCTAATTGGGAGGAGGTTTGGAACTTGTGATACTGAATGTTATTTTTCAACTTTTTTTTTGGGTAGAGATGCACGGCATATCCGTTCTGTTGTAAATAATTTGTCACTACATGGACACGCAGGTTTAATATACTGATTGGATTGTTAGAATGATGTCAAAATTTATGTCTGATTTTAATTACAGATGATAAAAAATAGTAAAAATACAAGACATTTAGTTGTAGCTGAGATATCTTGTAATGGATCGTCATACCACTTGATTTAAACTATCATAAGACCCCTTGAATTAAAGAACATCTTAGAGAATCTGATTTATATTTATTGAATGGAGCAGCTCATTTTAGAAAGATGGGCAAAGCCCCCAACTGCAAGAAACTATAAGCTAACAGACGAAAACGTATGAAACTAAGGAAAAGAGACATCAGCCTGAGCTTTCATCCACGCATCATAAAGAAAGTAATCAGTCCAGAAAGTAGTTGATTGAACATTACAAGCCATGTTTCTTATAGATGGATCAGATTCTCAAGGTTATGATGGAAAGTGTCACATGCTTGTGCCATTGTCAGCCAAGAGAGATTTGTCTTTGAGACGCCTTTGAGCCATATAGAAGAGATTGTAAAGCGATGTAGAGTAAATTGAACAGAGGCCATGGTTATACGAATGAAACCAACAGTTCATAGCTTCCCTCGTGATCCCGAATTGCGAAGCCAGAACACAAATCCATCAAAGTTAATTTTTAACCGACGAGTATGTGTGGTTACTGGAGAATGAAGCCTAGAGCCTCGAATCAGCCAAAACTAAATGTGAGACGGGCCACCATTGAGGTTGTTTGAGGTGGTATATATTGAATACTTTTATTGTAAACAAGATTCACTGTTTTGATACCGGACCAAGTACCGGTACTATCTTTTTATAATATTGGTATGCCGATAGTATAGTACAATGTAGTGGTATGGTATAATATGTTATGTACCAGATAGTATGGAGAGGTATGGCAAATATGGATATATCCTTTAAGCGACGAAAGCGGTATCTTAATCTGCAACATACTTGAGAACAACAGTGTGATTTTGATCTTTATAAAATGGAAGCTTTTGTTTGGCAGTGATTCATAACTAAATCCACCTCTCTTCTTAATTCTCTTTATCATAGGATGATAGATGCATCCACCATCTTCTACAACTTGGACAACCTTCATGACTATCATTTGTTTGTTAAGCATTATTACAATAATGTATCATAACAATAAAATGCATAGAAATCACAACAATCTTCCCAGACTCGAACTCCTTTCTAACGTGAGATTACAACCATCCATCAAATATCATGTTAACCTTTTTCCTTCCCCATCCTTCCCCTCCAGTAATTAACGTTTTATTCTTTTCTTTTAAGGGAAACCTAATGATTAATTTAGCCATCTTTTTTTTTTTTTTGATCCTCCAAGTGAAGTCCAAAAAAGATAAGCCAAAGACTCGGATTGTCCATCGGCATCAGCAACATCTTAGGTGGTAGGAAGCCTTGTGTAGGAGATTTTTTTCCTAAAACAAATTGTTTATAGGAGACTCTATTCAAATAGTTGGTGAAACAATATGGTTTAAAAGTGTTCCAAAAAAAAAAAAGAAAAAAAAAAAGGAGAAAATCCTATATGGCATGTTTGATATGGCTTTTTTTTTTTTTTTTTTTTTGACTTCAAAAGAAAGAAAGCACTTCCGGGAAAAATGTGCTTGGCAAAATCATCTAAAAAATGCTTTTACAATAAAAAAAAGGGTTAAAAAAATTGCTTTTAGAAAAAGGTTGGGAAACGTACCTTCTAGCTTCTCTCTCTTTTCCATAAAGCAGAAGCTGTAGCATATGATTTCCAAGATCGGGAGGCATATTCTGGGTATAGTTAAGATAGCCCTCTATCATTCTAACATAAGTCAAAATAATGATTTTGAAAAATAAATGGAAAAATGAAATCAGATCAGTATTAATGTGTCAAATTAGAAGATATGGACCTAGCCAAGTCCATAAAAGCACGAGTAAACCATTGAAGAAAACTCTCTTTAATGTAGGTATAATTCACATTTTACGTTTCCTGTCCCTGAGACCGCTGCCGCTTAGGAATCAAGAAAAGCAAAATATGATCATGGACATCCTAACTTAGAATACTAAGCACACAATTATGCATATCAAAGGAGGAGACAATTTAAGCAATTAATTCTTCATTCATGTGCTTCACAAATACATAATTACACCTCTTCTCTATTCAAGTGTCTATATTTGTTATGGGGCCTTTGAACCAGTGTCTTGCACTCAGAATCCATGATGACACTGTGAGGATGAATAGGCCACCCACAGCAACTGGAGTGTAATTCAGAGTATCCTTTGTTACGGGATAAGCAACAGGAAGCGAAAATAGTACAGTGATTGTTGCAACCCAGAGGACAGCAACCCAACCCACTAGTATCCCATACCGGCCAAGGTTGAAGGGGCCTGGAACAAAAGTTTTACGTGCCAGGGTCACCCGGAAGAAGATGGGCAAAGCATAAGCGATGTAGAGTCCAATTGTAGCTATTGACACCATAGCCTGGAATGCCACTAAACTTCCAAGAGACTGTAAAAGAAGGACGTGAGAAAAAATATAAGCCATTGAGCAGGGGGACTTAAACTTACAACTAGTGAAAATATGCATCCAAAAGAAATCACAGGACTTGCAGGAATTCCCAAACAAAATAGAGAAAACAAATAATGGAACTTATACAATGCACACATCCACATAAATAATTGATGATTCTCATATAACCCTCTTCTTTCTCCCTCCACCTACCACTCTTTCCTTTCTTTGAGGGAGCTGAGGTGGTTAAATCAGATATAACATTTGGTTCTCTTCTGTTGCTTCCATTCATTTACCAAAAATTTCGTTAGACCGGTCTGTCTTTGCATGTGTAGTTTTGTTTGCAAGTACTGTTTGAAGACACATTCTCATCATGGATCTGAACCTGATCTCCTGGCCAGTTTAGCCAGTCCATTAGCAGCAGATGACTTCTAAACAAAAGATAATTTTGGAGATGCATATTCTTATGGATACTCATCAAGTAATAAGCTAAGCACAATTTGAAGGGGTTCTTTTAATACATGTCATATTTAGAGGGCTCTGTTGCTAAACAATGAAAGTTAGTCCACAGTCCAGTCCTACAGTCTCACAAATTAGGAGACTGAGGTTGGGAAAGTGAGTTATGGAAGAAAGAACTCTTCATTTGACAAAATGCCAATGTCAATTTATGCAAATGCAGGTGATGATTGTGTCAAACAGATTAGCAAAACTTGAATACATATTTATGGGTGAAACATATGATAGTGGAAATAAAAGATAACACATAATCATCTTAATTTTTTGAAAGCTTTCTTGCAATGCAATTAACAAGGCATTGATCTGCAGGGATCAAAATTTGACATTATAACTTGTACCAGCCTTTGTTCTTTCATATGTTACAATATCTACAATTTTTATATGATTCCAGTGGAAAGATTAAGAACCAGCAACTTGTGACCTATTACCATCTAGGGGCTAGGTTATTCCATGATTGCATGTGCATGAAATACAAGCGATATCCAAATAAAATTTCAATCCTAGTCATAATATATGCATGATAAAACCAGAAAGTACATGACCTTAAATAAGCAACGCAAATCAATAGAAAATTCATTACCGTCAAAGCCATACAGAAAGATACAAATGCTGAGAGCCAAACTGCATTTAATGGCACTTCTTGCTTGTTCACTTTATGCCACAATGACGATAGCGGCATTGCTCCATCTCTCGAGAATGCATATGCCATCCTAAATTTGAGGAAACAGTCAAACAATAATTTGTGGCATCTAATGTTTAAAACATAAAGCCAAAACACAAAAATAAATCAACTTGGATATATCCCCTTGTAAGAGAAAATTAATAGACAAACATTTCAGATATCAATTAGCATATAAGTCATGTTTACCTAGAGTTGCTTGTCACTGAGCTCATACCACAAAAAAATATAGCTACAGCAACAATTCCCAAGCAAATGATGCCACCTACACCACTGCCATATCTACTCTTAAAGGCAAGGTAGAAAACTTCTGCAATTGCATACCCTCCAGCATCATTGTCTGTGCTCAAAAGATATGGAATGTTGTTAACTGCAAATGTGATACCAAGCAGATAACCCCAGCCTACAATAATTGATACACCGATGGCACTGATTATTCCTTTGGGTCCATTCTTATCTGCATTTTTAGTTTCCTCTGTCTGGGAAAAAAAAAAAAAAGAGATATGCTAAGGAACCAATTTAACATTTGCATAAGATCTTTATGAAAAAACCAAGATTCATAGAACATGAGTATATGATAGTAGATGAAGGAAAAGAACAATGAATTTGGGGCTTTAAATTAATTTATGTCGAAGTAAGAGAACATATATCTAAAGTTAGATGCTTTGAGAAGATTAAGATGGAAGCGATGCAAAAGGACATCTCCTTATGACAGAGTATAGTCGATTATGAAGGTATAGTCGTTAACTAGTTGATAAATCTAATATCTAACATGAGCAAAGTAAAACACTACGGGAATAATTCTTACCATATGAGCAGATGCATCATATCCTGTCAATGTGTATTGACTCATCAAGAGTCCCAAAACAAAAATGTATAGCTTGCTGTGGATTCCAGCATCATTTTCAGTGTTGAAATGAGTAAACACAAAATCTGTGCTGGCCCTCTTGGTAGTAACAGTTGGTATAAGGATCATAAGGACAAATACACCTGAAGAGAACAACTTCATTAGGTAACCAAGTGGAAGATTGTTTCAATCTCTCAGATAACCTTAGAAAAATTGTAAAATGGGAAGTACAATCCTACCTAAGACATTCCAGATAGCTGCAAGCTGTCCAAAAAAAGATAACCAGGTAATTGACAGACTGTTTATTATGGCATGAATCAGCAGAATTCCCCCATGAAACCCAATGACCACATATTTGGAAGCCAGGTATCCTCCTCCATTGTTTCCACCAGTGCTAAGTAGGATAATTACTTGCAATAGTTGTGCTAGTGAGAAATCTATACTAGTAGTGACAGCCCACTGCAAAACAGAAATTTCTTTAACTGCTCAGAAGAATAAAAAAGGATAGTTTAGCTCCAGTGGAGGTATGCGCTCCACTGGACAATAGAGGTCTGAACTTCAAACCAAATAACTTCTGGTATTAATTACCTGTCCAACAATGTTAAACCTGCATGAAAATCAATAGAAATTATTAGCTCACAGAGAGAGCTCTAATCTGATAGATTACATGGTCTTGTGCTAACAAAAAAATCATTTTCCATTTCAAAATAAACACATAAAAATGGCTTACCTTTCAAGCCTTTGCAAACTCCATTTTGTTTGATATACCAAAAATTCTAGTCACCTTTTCACTTAAGACATTTCTAGTACCAAATATTATATTGTAACATCTGTTACAAAATGAGACAATGTTGCATCATTCTCATAATCTATTGCTTAAGCAAGCTTCTACCCTACAAGAACACAGTGCAAATGTATTCTTGGCCTAAAAGAGACCAATTTTGCTCATATCATGCAGCATGTTCAGTTTAAGCTTTAAAATCATTGCATGACACCTATTCTGCTTTATATCCTCTATTACCAGTCCTTCCAAATTTAAAGGTGAAAAAGAATGTAACAGGTTGACAAAGATAACCACTAAGATGTAGACAGAGGGTCTGGTTCCACTTATCCCTCTAAAAAGAAGGGGGTAGGGGATCTAGTTGAACTTGGAGGATCATCTAAAATGTGCACCTGCAATGAAGAAATGTGCACATTGAACACTCACAAGTCAAATCCAAACTAGAACACTTAAACTATTACATCCATCTGTCGATATAAGCTTTGGAGAGAATCTCATGGCCGACAAGTCTCAACTGCCTTTGTTGCATGAAGTATAAATTGGGAGTCACATGCAATTTAGACTGGCAGTCTAAATTTTGGCAGTCTAAATTTTTAAAATTCATGAACCTCTTTTCATGCACGGAAATAACACATAGATACAGAGAGATTTTAAAATGAGAACTAAAATGATATAAAAAATTATTTGCCAGATACGCATGATCTTAACTTTTGTTGTAACACAAATAAGACTTCTTATCCAATGGTGGAATGTCAAACATCCAATAACTAAATAAATTATCCTATGTTATTGCGATTGTACTTTGGAATGTCATAGATCCGATAACTGAAAAGATTGGATCAAGCAGCTAATGGTCACACCACTCCTACGCAACCAGTTAAGTCATGGTATTTCCTGAAAGAAACTAGCAATTTGATATATTGATTCCGATTGTTGACAGGTGTTTGTTTGTCCACTACTTGCTATGCTCAATGGATCAAGTGGACACCAAGTTTCACCTAAGAAAGACTGGCTAACAGCTCTAATTGGCAATAAAATCACTCATCTTCAGGATCATTAAGCAATAATAGCAACTAAAAAATTGCAAGCACCTTGGAAGAAAATTATTCAATTCAAAAACTATCCAGATTCTATTTGCTGGCTTCCGTGCAACACATCCTATATAGCACACCGAGTTTTCTACATACCAAGCAATTCCAAGGAAAAGAAAGCTACAAGAGGTCAAAAGAAAAAAAAACACAAGCAGCAATCCTCCCCAAAGGAATGGCAATTCAGTATAGAAACAAGCAATTCAACAGAGAAACAGAGACCGAACGGCCAAAACCCATAGTAGTACCAGCCAGTCAACCAGGAAGCAAAGGGTGCCCAGTTCTTCCCCGAGAGCTTAGCACTCCAGTAGTACAGACCACCAGATGTTGGGTATGATGAGCAGATTTCCGCCATTGAAAGGCCGACGATCATTGTAAAGAACCCAGCGATAAACCACCCGAATGTCATGGTCACAGGCCCTCCGTACTTGAGACCGGTGTTGTAAAGGGTGGTGATACCAGTGAGCACCGATATGATCGAAAATGAGAAGGCGAAGTTGGACAACACCCTGTGATTCCCCAACAAATACCCATGAATCCAAAATACACGCCCACGGCAAAAAAAAAAAAGAAGAATGCAACCCGTGCAAGGAATTGATCATTTGAGTGGAGATAATTACGAGAGATCGCGTTTGAGCTCCTGCTTGTAACCAAGCTCGTGGAGGCGAGCATGTCCGGTGTCCGTGGAGGATTCGACATCGCTCCTTGTGGAGCCATTGGCCCCATCTTTTCCCCAAACCATCTCTATATGACCACTAGAAGGATGCTTCCTTTGAAGCACAGGAGATGGTTAGGGGTAAAAGACGAGACCAACCTATGCTTCCCTGAGCTCTTTTCCCCTCCCAGAACTCCAATAATACAAGTGGGAGGGATGTTGACAAGTAGGTTGCGACCTACCCAAAAGATCTTGGTATCATACAGGAATCTCTTGCCCAGCGATGTGAACCTCTAGATGCAGCTGAAGACTTGACCGATCTCTCTTTTATTTCTCTCCGCTGTATCTTTCCCTCCTACGCTATTTCTCTTAGGCGCCGGTCAGACGAGAAGCCAATTGAAGCAAGAAACGATGGACTGAAACGTGGAGGATTTGGTCGATAGTAGATTCTTTGAATTGCGGGGGAAGTAGGATACGGTAGGAGAATATATTATGAATCCTAAATAATGGAACCCACTGGCGGCATGGCTGGCACAAAGTTGGGAATTTGTTATAGGATGTAGAGAGATAAGGACGGAATTGTATATGGTAGAGGATATCATGGCATACGCAGGAACGCCGGTTTTGGTGGGGAATGCGATTGGCATAGCCCGGTCCAGGGTGATCCAGACAGCACGGGCTTTAATTGCCTGCCCAGATGGCACTGGTTTTATTATCGGCCACCAAAGGTATGGCCGCATGGGAGGTCCCAATTTAGGTTAAGGGATCAGAGCCACCGACGGTAGGTTTGATGATATTGATCGGTTAAGAAGTTCGGCCAAGCAGTTCATCGCCTTTTTGGGCAGTTTAGGTATTGACTTTATGACAACTAAGAGGAGGAGGTAGGTTCTTCCACGTGCCCGAGAATTTGGTGGGGTCCAGCTATGCATGAATGGAATCTTGCACGCCGCCCTTTTTTATTAATAATGCGGCGTTCTGCAAGACCTGTTTAAATTTGAATTGCCACAGCCCGAATCATTGCAGTGTGGCGTGATCACAAGGGCCCCCCTTTGCCGTACTGGGAGCCGATGAAGAATTCTATGAGCAATTTGCTCCTACTTTCTTGCAACGCATGCAAAAACTGTGCAATTACCAAGCTTTTATAAAGTCAGCACTTGTGGAGGTTCCTTTTCGGCGACAGCCCTTTTTGATAAAATGATGTTTCTAAAGTAAGTTCATTGTGAACACTATGTTTTGCACGTGATGTTTTTAGAATTCGCACGCAATACATCATTGCGGATACATGATCGTATTATGAATTATCTTAAATAGCATTTCCTATTCTTTTTCAACGAATTGAATGGTATTCCTTCCCTGTTTGTTGGGAAGGGGGAAAAAAAAATCTCACAGTGGTTGGTGGTTACCAACTGATATGTGATCCAATCTGTTTTTTTTTTGCTCGATACCTGTTTGCCCAGCTATTCATATCATATCTCACCCAAAATTATTAAATCCGATTCGAATCTTGACCCGAACAAAATATCGAATTAGTGAATCAGCGGTCCAATCATCGGATCAACGATTGAACCGACGAGTCAATGCACAAATAGAAGAGGAGGAGGCAAAAGAGGAGGCGGAGGGGGGAGGGAGCCGAGCAGAGGAGGAGGCAAAGGAAGGATGTTTGGGATGACGGAGAAAGAGACGGAGGGTAGAGACGGTCGAGCGGAGGAGGAGGCGAAGGGAGGATGTCCGACCGGACGGCGGAGGAGGAGGAGGTGGAGAGAGGTCCCAGATGGTAGAGAAGGAGGCGGAGGGGGGAGTGGGTCGAGCGAAAAAGGAGGAAGCGGAGGGAGGAGGTTGCAGACGGAGGCGGAGGGGCCGATCTTGGGTCTATTCACCGAAGATTTGAAAAAAAAAAAAAAAGGGTAGCACCGCTGTTACTCATCGGAGGCTTCAATCATCCCCGTCGGCTCGTCTCCAGTCTCGATCACTGCTGTTTACTCGATCCTCATCCTTCGCTGCCGCTGCTGCCGATTTGGTCACCGAGGAAGGGGAAGACGCTGATGGGGTTTGAACTCAGAAAATTGAGATTGGAAAGTCGAAGCCCAAGGGACGATCGGAAGATGAAGTGATGAATAGTAATTTAAACGGATTTTGCCTTAACCGAATTATTGGGTATAAAATCCTCCCTCCAGCCGAAGTTCGTGTCAGGAGTGACCACTCAGGAATTCTACCGGCGTCCGATCTTCGGCGACTTCTCTCCTGCGGCCGAGTCTCCGCAGCATTCCCGAGTTCTGCCGACGGATAAACCCCCACCAGCGTCGACCAGATTCTTCACGACTGCAGGAAGACTTCGTCCGGACTCCTACGGGAGCTGGATTTCGTCCCCGACTCCAATTGCAGGTGGACTTCGTCCGGACTCCTACGGGAGCTGGACTTCATCCCCGACTCCAATTGCAGGTGGACTTCGTCCGGACTCCTACGGGAGCCGGACTTCGTCCCCGACTTCGATTGCAGGTAGACTTCGTCCGGACTCCTACGGGAGCCGGACTTCATCCCCGACTCTAATTGCAGGTAGACTTCGTTCGGACTCCTACGGGAGCCGGACTTCGTCCCCGACTCTGATTGCAGGTGGATTTCGTCCGGACTCCTACGGGAGCCGGACTTCATCCCCGACTCCAATTGCAGGTGGATTTCGTCCGAACTCCTACGGGAGTCGGACTTCGTCCCCGACTTCGATTGCAGGTAGACTTCGTCCGGACTCCTACGGGAGCCGGACTTCGTCTCCGACTTCGATTGCAGGTAGACTTCGTCCGAACTCCTACGGGAGCCGGACTTCATCCCCGACTTTGATTGGTGGTGGACTTCGTCCGGACTCCTACGGGAGCTGGACTTCGTCCCCAACTCCAATTGCAGGTGGACTTCGTCCGGACTCCTACGGGAGCTGGACTTCGTCCCCGACTCCAATTGCAGGTGGACTTCGTCCGGACTCCTACAGGAGCTGGACTTCGTCCCCGACTCCAATTGCAGGTAGACTTCGTCCGGACTCCTACGGGAGCCGGACTTCGTCCCCGACTCCGACTGCAGGAAGACTTCGTCCGGACTCCTACGGGAGCCGGACTTCGTCTACAGAAAGCCTCTAACTGGGCTCCTACAGCAAATGACCCTCACCTATAGTACTAACGCTCAAGGCACCCGACGGTAGACAGCCCGCCAGCAGCATCCGAGCTCCTTTCAGATGGATAGCCATCTCTCTTCGCCAGACGCTTCAACCGAACTTCGGTCGACAGGCCTGGACTCCCTGACAGGCCACAGTAACGGCCACGACTCTGCTCCACCTCCTGCGACGGATTCTGCGCAGCTCCATCACTCCCCATAACAGGCTCCACGCGGCAGGCCACAGTAATGGCCACGATTCTGCTCCACTTCTTGCGACGGATACCGCGCGGCTCCACCACTCCCTGGCGAGTCGCGACAACGGATGCTGCTCCACTCTCCGCAACAGACTCCACGTGACGAGCCATGGTGACAGCCACAACTCCACCCTATTACTCTTCATAATAAATTTCTCCTGGCTCCGAGCGGCCCACTACTAAGCGGTTACAAACGTCGCTATCAATCCGTTGCTCCCTCCGCCTATAAAAAGAGGGAGGCCCCAGATACGTTACTCTCTAAGCTCTAATTTTTATTCCCAAAACTCTGCTAAAATTTTCGTTCGAGCACTCCATTCTTATTGAGGCAGAGAACTGACTTGAACGTCGGAGGGTCTTGTTGGAGCAACCCCAACTTCGGTTTAGACTTCTTTTGCAGGTCCCGGCGGCGACCGCGACTCCAGCTTCTCCGACGCAGGCGGATTTTTGCACCAACATGAATTTTATCGAATCAAACGGTTCGCGGTCCAACCGATTGGTTCGTCTGAATTTTACTGAGTTTTAAATACAGCCGGTTCAAGAGATAACCGGCCCGATCCCATGGTCGGGTCATCAGATTTTCGGTCTGATCAGTTGGGTCGGGTCGTATTTAATAACTTTGATCTCATCTTCGATCCCATTAAAAGCTAACGAAGATCAGTTATAATATGTTTTCATAAGAAAAAATAAAAAAAAAATCTTTTCTGGGGATCGAGCATGGAATAAATATAACTAATGCTATATTTGTCCTAATTGAAACCGAGCAAACCAATAATTAAGAGTCAAATCTTATCGTATACATTACCATTAACATTTTGTACATTTGTCATGTAGAAGGAGATGAAAATAAAACAATAGCGAAGGGGCGGGAGGGTGCAACACTATTCAAAGATGATTTTGTGAGTATTCAAAGATGAGTTCCATCTTATGAAAGAGGAAGATTGCAACTTGCAACCAGAGAAAAGTCTAAGGTATCAATCACCGATGTGACACAAGGAAGACTTCTTTTGTAGATAAGAGTGATAAAACCTAGGTGAAATGACTAAAATGCTGCACTTGGAAAAGTTTGCATGGTATTATATTCCAAATGTTTCACTCATTTAACAAGACCCAGACAAGACAGCGACACGGTTCGAAGAAGATGAGGTCAGGCTGAGGCATCAAAGAGAAACAAACAGCTTATAAGGACGACTATTGTGGTCCGTTCATTGTTTAGAATTAAAAAAAAAATAAATCCAAGGAAAATCTCCACCACAAGTAATGAAAGTTTGGACCGGCAAAATTTTGAGGAATAAAGCAGTTTTCAGCATGATGGAACCTACAAATTCTTTTCCTCAGCTAAAGGGTTTCAAAGACATCCGAGAACAAAAGCTAGTTACAGTATACTAGCGATGAAGAATACTTTGGCTGGTAGATGTAAGCATGTCAACAAATTATAAACATGGATAACATACATATGGAAATACTCAACCTGGGGGATGATATAAAAACTTGCAGCAGTAGCAAGCATCAGTGATCACAACGAGTTAAAGAAAGATGACAAGAAACCAGATTAACTAGTTGTAGGTTTAACAAAAACATCATTTTCCCCCGCTGATGAGCAGTCTTACCCAATATCTGACAGTTATGTGCAACTACTTAATTCCTTACAGATGACATAATAGAACATATCTATATTAGAAATATTATATATTTATAGGGAGAGAAAGTTAAGCCAGGATGCTCTGGCTCCAAAAGTTTTGACCTCTCCAAATAAAATCAGCACCATTGATTATGATTTATGACATTTATATTGACTGAAAATCAAGATCATGCATTTTAAGATCTTTTACGCATGCATTAAATGAAAATTAAATCGACAATTTCAATGTTGTCATATATATTATGTTTCAATTCAATCCAGTTTAAAAATATTCAAATCAGCTGAAATTTGATCTAATATATCTTAAAATGCTTAGATCAAGATCAGTGATTTAAATTTTGCAATTTATATGATTTATACTATGTTTTTGACACTAGCTAATTTTTACTATTCATTTTTTTCCATGGCTCAATGTATAGGCAAGTGACCTCAAAAAATATATTTTTTTTTCTTGAAGTATTTGTATAACTCAGGTGATGATCAGCAGTGCTAATTTTCCTTTTGACAGCCTCTTTGTTATTTTGGACTAGAAAGTATTTGGAGGCATCCAAACCTAATATATACACATACATGCATTACAGACATATACATGCATTGTATGTAGGTAGGTATACATGCATTGACCAAAGAGTTACATCCCGCAGGAAATGGTGGATTCCAAGGGACGCCATTCGAGTGGATGCATCCTTAAGGATATGGACCTCCTTATTACCTCCCTGAAGGTTGTGATCCTCTAAGAGAGAGAGAGGTATGGAGGCCTTCCAACCATGCGGCAGAAGAATTGTTGTCAAGTTCTACACATTACAGGGCACCGTGCACATCCCAAGCTGAATAGGAGGTTTAGACCTAACCTGTCACCCTTTTAACTCAGCTAATACTGCACCCGTCTATGAGATCAAATGCAATAACCATAGATCCGTAACAGCCCCTTGAAGGAGGCCATTGCTTTTTGCATATCATGGGATTTTGATTCCATATGCATAAATATCTGCTTATTTGCAATATTATATAAAATTCATTAATCTATTAAACAGTGTCACAAGACTTTTTTTTTTTTGAGAAAAAAAAAAAAGAGCGCTCACCAAACTCAAGATGTACCCGATCAATTCAATAGGTAAATTTCCATCTATATTAATCAGATGTACAATCATAGTTTTAGCCGCCTTTCTTAAAATTAAAATCTAATAGCACTTGGAAATGTTGATGTATGAGCACCAATAAATATTAGCTAATTTATGTACAAATATAAAACAGCAGAACCAAAGAACTAACTCATATAACGTAGCAAAATTTCACCAACTAAACTTCAAAGTAAATTTTCAAAGCTGAACAAAGGATGATATGCAGACTCACCAGCCAGTGATCCATGAAGCAAAAGGCCCCCACTGGTCTCCGCAGAGCCTAGCACTCCAAAAATATAGTCCACCAGAGGTAGGATAGGCGGAGCAGATCTCAGCCATAGCAAGGCCAACCACCAGAGTGAATCCACCAGCTATGGGCCATCCATATATCATGGTCACTGGGCCTCCAAATTCAAGGCCAGTGTTAAACAGTGTTGTTATGCCAGTGAGGATTGATATTATGGAAAATGTGACAGAAAAATTGGACAACGCCCTGCACAAATATTATTCAACGTCACACGCTCTAATATAGCAAATGCAAAGCTTACATCAAATCTACCAACTTCTGCAAGAACTAATGATTGATACTAGCTATTCTCTACAGGGAACAAGCGTAATTTTTGTGAGGACCATGGTGGACTACATGGTGTAGCTTAGAGATTAAGTAAGGCCTGATATATATTGTCGACCCCTTCCCTAACATTTTAAGCTTTCGGATCAAATGGTTATTTAATAGGTTAAGGTCTAAGATACTGTTTACCAAGGGTCTCTCACATGACTTCAGTATGCATTGGTGAAGCAAAATTTCAGAGTCTGATAATTTCTTGCAGTCTTCATTCCACAGCATTTTAGAAGTGTACAGATGAAAGATGATTGGATAGAGTTTTCTTTAATCGCTCTAATTTGAAGACCATGGGAGCAAACAACTTGTTAGCTTGGATTAAAGACACAAGGGATGCTGACCCTGTCGAAACCCAAAAAAGGAGTGTTTAGGGGTTTGAACTCAGCTCCAAGGTGGAAACCACGCAATTATGTGATGCATTATAGACTAAATGCTTGCCATTTGCATATGTAAAGGAGCAGAACTGTCGCAAATAACCTAGTATAATTCCATAGAAAAAGGTTTATTGCAGGACGTTGTAACTCAAACAATCCAAGTCAGGAAAGTTCAGGATAAGACTGCCTTGTTACTCACCACAAGTCATGTTTAAGAATTTGCAATGTAACATGTTATAACTTGGCAATCCCGAGAAAAGGATTCATTTGCCCTCGATAATCCACTTTTGGGAAGTGAAGTCACCGCCACTAGGATCATTGACAGTTGAGATGAGGATTTTGCATTGCTTTGCCGGTCCCTTTTTTTTTTTTTTTTTGATATAAAAGGTGACTAATGTGTTTTAGCACAATAGTCATCAAAATTTATTAAAAAGAGAGAGAGTGTGTAGAAAGAAAAAAAGAACAGGAAAAAAAAAAGAGCACCCACTAAACCAACAATACCTTCAAGTACCTTTTTACCAATCTATCAACATTCAAAATTCAAAACCCTCAGATACATAAAAATACTAACTTTCAAATTTTAAAATTTAAAATTTAAAATTTAAAAAAAGAAAGATCTCCATTACGCCACTGACGGTGGTGGTGAGAGCAATGGAACGTCCAGAGGAGAGCATTGTTGACCACCACGTTTAAGGGAGAGGAGCGTTGAAAGGAGAGCATCGTCAACCATCACGCCAAAGAGGAGAGCATCATTGACCAAGCCTTGCCTACAGCCTAGTGAGAGGGTCACAATTGCACAACGATCAGATCTGTCCAGCATCTAAGAGAGGAGAGGAACGTCGATAAGGGCCAAGATCGACGACGGACCCGCGACCTATAGACTAGCAACAACCTATACGAGGTACGTGGAGAGGGAAAGAAAGCCGGCTTGGCTTGGCCCGCAGTCAACAATGGTCGATGAAGTGAAAGGAAGAGAAGATGGGAGAGTAGCTCTGCACTCCATCGGAAAACGGACCCATCACCGAAAAGGTCAAGCAAAGAGGGAGAAACAGAGGGTTGGGGGAGGGGCAAGAGAGAGAACAAGAGAGAGGGAGAGAGGGAGGAAAGTGAAAGAGAGGGACATGGGCTCCGTCCGGCTGCCGTGGGAACCGGGAAGTGTTGGGTTGGCCCTTTTCTCGTATAGCCATACATGGCCAAGTGGGGGTTGTGGATTATATGTAAGTGACTTGAGTCCAAGCCAGGGTCAGCCATATGGCCTAGGTAAATGCTAGAACCAATTGACTAATAATCCAACTAAGTGCTCGGTTAGCTATTCCTGAAGGATTGGGCTGAAAATCCTATAGTACTTGTAGATTAGACTGTCCATTTAAGCATGACTCTGTATCTTTTTTTTTCTTGTAGACCAAAATCTAGGACTAGGTTGGGATAGGCTTTTAGAAAATACAAGCAAGATGGACTAATAGGTCTCATTCTTGCAGAATTTCAGCTCAATTCTATAGCAAAATCCTGTAGAAATATCCAAACAGGCTCTAAGGATTTGATTGGATAATCCTATGTGATCCAACATGATTCAGAGCAACACAGGCCGGGCCAGGCCTATATTTACAAAATCCATAGAATTTTTTCAGAGTGAGCCGGTTTGAGTCCCGCAAAAAGAGAAAAAAAGACCTCACCAAACTTTTTTTCCCCCATCCTATGGGAATGGACTGGGAGAGGCTCCGTTGACATGGACTAGAATCCTGGTGAGGTCTTTTTTTTTTTTTCCTTTCAATATGATTCGGGCTGGCCCGCCGTGAAGCTATTCTTGAGAATTCTATGAATATAGGTCTGCCTCGGTATATGGTCCTATGATTCCCGCTAGATTATCCATAACGGGCGCTAAAGAGATAGCACTAGTTTTACCCCCCTAAAAAAAAAAAACAAAGGGATAGCACTGGACTAATTAATCCAAGATAAGCTTACTCTTTTCCAACCATGATAAGCTTACTCTATTTGCCAACTGATAGACGGTTCCATTGAATAGAAGATCAAGATCTAGCCCAATAAGACACACTAATTTCAAGTCCAAATCTTAGATCCGAACTCTACACCAGTTTAGATCCACCCTTGACCCACTTGCATCCTCAATTAACAGGCGCAATTTGTGGCAGCGTCGGGCAATATACCTAATGCCCAGGTGTCCCTCCACCATATACCAATCAACATCCCAAGCACAGTGTGGACGATTATGATTTCTGTCACTTGTACGCAAACGCAAGCGATTCTCCTTCCTCCAATTGATATAGGACGGCTGACATTGCTGTCACGGAATCAATTATTGACTGCCTCATGCTGACCCAGCATCAAAGTGGAGGTGCATCAAGCGCCACGTTGTTATGTGGGGTGCAGCACAGGGTGACAAATTTCATGTGGAAGAAAACAATGCTACCTCAGGTCGCTCGCATAGAGATCTGGCCTTTGTTTTTTTTTCCTTCTCTCCATGAAGAAGTGCGAGATCTGGCCTTGACCTTAAATATCCAGCATTTTCCCCTTCCCACACGGGTGCTACATGGCACGATAGATTGATCTGGTTTATAGAAAGCGGCATAAAGCCCCAATTTCTGCCGGCCACGTGGCAGGACAGCTATGACGTGAACCTTCTGATCACATGCTTGAGCCTCGTATGAGTTGAAATTGAAAAAAAATCTAAAGTTATAATTAATATTTTCCTAAATAAAAAGTCAAAATAAGGGAAAGATCTATAGAAAATGTTTTATAGCAGTTAAATTCGAAAATTGGAAGAGAAAAAACAAAGAGGGGATGAGATGGGAATAGTGGGCCGGTAAAAAACGTACGAGAGGCGGCGACTGAGTTCCTGCTTGTAACCGAGCTGCCGAAGCCGAGAATCGTCGGAATCGGCATTATCTCTGATCTGGTCCTCGAGGAGGAGGAGATACCGAGCTCCTTCTCCCGCATCTCCAATTTCCATCCCCATCTCTCCTCCCTTTCTCACCCTTCTCTTTTGCTATCGGATTGAACAAATAACACGAACCATCGGTCAGAGATCATCCAGTGGAGGAGAAGAGGAGGATATTTGACCGGTTGGTCCCCAAGGAGGGGGGGAGAGAGAGAGAGAGAGAGAGAGAGAGAGAGGAGGCTTATATATCGTTTTATAGTAGGAGCTAATTTAAAGGGGAGGGCAGAGCGGACTGGGAGGTGAGTTTCGGTGACTGGGGCCTGGGGGACGAAAGTGGACGGGGAGGCGGTTCCCTTTTGGGGATTTTACTATTTGGCGGGGAACCGTCTTCTCCCTTTGCCCTGCGGCTTCTATGCAATTACGTTGATGCCGTTGCTGAATACTCGTGGGTGAGGTTAAATCCGTAATTTTAAATACCCAGCCACATCACGCCAATTTCGTGGTGAAAGCCGAGTCCCCACTTCGGTTGCTTTTCGATTCATTCTGATTCTGTTTGAAGCACGTGATGATGAGAGGCCAGGCTAAAAGTTATCTTGACAGAAAAACATTCGATTTCTTTTAAAAAAATAAAAAAGAAAAACATTCGTAGACCCACCGCTAAATCGGTGAGGTCAGCTTAATTGTTGACAGTGTTTTGTTAATCCTGATTTGCCTTTTGATCATTGTGATCGATCCCGTCAGAACTAGATCAGAAACTCTAAGGCTGAAAATAAGCTCGGGCCGGCCCGAGATTCATCAGATGGGGCCGACTTCATATTGAACTTCAAGCTCAGTCCGAAACTATTCAAATTGTGTTCGGACCAAAAAAAATAGAGCCCATTTTGCCCGAGCCCATCTTCGGCCCGACCCAGGCTCGAGCCTGAATTTTAGTCTGATTATGAGCTCAAATTTTTGATCCGAACTCAATTTTTCATTTAAATTGATTTAGCTTAAATAAATGACTTGAGTTAGCCGAAATCGATCTATTAGCTTAAATTAAGTTAACCAATTAGCCAAATTTTAATTCTTCCATCCGGCATTCCATCCTTCAGTCTTCCTTTCGAGTCTCGATTTTTTCCATCGAAGTCTCATCTTGAAGAGCCTTAGCCCCTATCCATCGACCATTGCCATCCTCACTCTCGATCCTCTCTGCTCTCTTGACTTCCTTGCTGCTCTGCCGTCAGTCTCCACCGTTGTACTCCTCCCAATCCTCAGTGATGTCGGGCTCCCCCTCCAATCTCCCGCAGGTGCTCTCCTTTCCACAGATCCGCCTCCATCATGCCTCTCTCTCCATCGTGCCCCATCGTCATCAGCGATCCTACAGGCACTCAAGAACCCACTTCTGTTGCCTCCTCCCTCACCTCTGTCGCGCCTCTCCTTCCATCGCGTCTCGTCATCGCCGCCCTCAGTGCTGATTTGGGCATTCAAGAACCCACCTCCGTCACCTCCTCCCCCACCTCCATTGCGCACCTCCCTCCATCGTGCTCCTTCATCATTGCCCCCATCGTTGCCCTCCACCCTTCGTCACGCTCCATCGTCACCGCCTCCATCGCCGACTCCGTCACCTGTCTTTAGCCACCAACTGTAGATTTGATCCCAAGCCGGCCTGAGAGTCGAGGAAAATAGCCAAATGGGGGAACTGAGGAAGATGGAGGAGTCGAGGAAGATGCGGGAGGCTAGGAGCCGAGTGAGTTGGCCCAATTGGGCTCCGATCAGGCTCAGGTCTATATTTTTTCAAAAAAAAATCAGGCCTAAGCCCGGTTTGAAGTCCAAAAAATTATTTTGGGTCGGGCTCAGACAGAGATATGGCCCGATCCAATTCCAGCCCTAACTCTATGGTAATGGTAATGATCATTATTAATTGGTAAGGTTTGATTTGCAAACAAAATAGGATAAAATTCAGAAATATCCAATTTTTTTCATGCAGCCAAATCAAATCTTTTGAGTTCCTAAATTTTTTTTAGAAACTTTTTTTTTTCAAGAACTCAAAAGGTTTGATTTGGCTGCACCAAAAAATTGGATATTTCTGAATTTTATCCTATTTTATTTGCAAATCAAACCTTAACCTAATAATAATTATTTAATTTTTCTCGGCCTCCATTTTCACTGAAAAAAAAGAGAAAGAGTTCCTAAAATAATTGTAGAGAGCAAAAATATGCATATGAAAGCATCATGACTGGAACGGGGAGCTCATAAACCTAGCTTTGTGTTAATTCAAGTAGAGCTTTCAAGTCTAATAATGGAAGCTTGGTCTGCGTCCAACCATAAGATGTATATATAAAACTCATCGTACTTATCCACATACAAAACCGTGTGTGTGTCTCTCTCTCTCTCTCTCACATACAAAACCGTGTGTGTGTGTGTGTCTCTCTCTCTCTCTCTCTCTCTCTATATATATATATATATATATATATATATATGTATATATATATATATATATGTATGTATCTATGTATGTATATATATATATGTATGTGTGTGTGTGTATGTATGTACACACACACATATACATATACATACATACATACAGACATATACATATATACATACATACATACATACATATATATATATATATATATATATATATATATATATATATATATATATATATATATATATATATATATATATATATGTATATGTATGTATGTATGTATGTATGTATATGCATATGTATGTATGTACATACATATATATCATGTATGTATGTATGTATATGCACATAGGAGCAGACTTCAATCAGATCGATCAGATTTGGGCTCAGATACAGTCAGATCAAAACTGGACAATGGAGGTCCTACATTGATGATCTAGGTCATTGGATATGATCTACTTTCTCAAAACTACTTGTACATCCAAAATCATATAATTTGGATGTTGGAGATGTTTGGCCCGGATATTATCTCCACAGGACCTTTTCGATACCATGCATTGTAATAGGAAGAAAAAAAAAATAAAACAGAAACAATCAAATATATGGATTAGCCAAAAGACTCGCCTCCATAGAATATGCAAGCTTCACTATGCGACAAAAAAAAATTATAAGAGAAGATCACACTCAATCTACATACACCCAATCTCTTTCTTATATGAAGCTCTCTCTAGGAAGATCCATCTGAATCTCTGAAACGATCGCTGTTCGCTGCCTAACAGTCTATCTGAAGTCCCTGCTCCTGTTCTCTATCGGTATCTCTTCAGGGTTTGTTGTTGCCTCTGCTCCGGTTCAGTCGAACTCACAAAGTCACTCTCGATTTTCTATAGCTCTATTCAATAGTACCCAGCGTCTCTATTTAAATGGCCCTAAACTGCGTGAATACAGCATTGAAAATGGGGCTCAATTCGAGTCAAAGATGGTCTCTGAATCCTGATAAAATCTAACACTCAACGCCTTTAGGAAATATCCTTACTGGATCTGCATGCCGCCCAAACCGCCATCCATGCACCCGCCACTGTAACCTCAGTATCAAAACACTATTCATATGAACAGTGTTCTCTATGAGCCGCGATTTTTCCTTATGGACCCTTAGGCCTGCCATGGTCGACGATGATAGGAGCCGGTCCACCGTGGATCGAAAGAGGAAAAAAATGGCCCAGGTCACCTTCTGTCGCGCGTGCTCACTCCGTTATGGCCCCCGTCATCTTGTGGGCTACACCACCTACTTCGGACTTCTCTTGAGCGTATCTTCTCCTTCTGAATGCCGTTTGGACTAATCTTGAACTCATTGAACTCCGTTCATTGTCCGAACCTCGCTGTGGGCTCAGTGTAGATCGAATCTCGAGACATCAAATTCTAACAATTTTCACTTCGACTCAACATTCGGCCTCCTCCTAACTCTGAGAGCTTCTAGATCTCCTTCTCTCATGCTCTGGAGCAATCGCCTGCTGATCATGGATGGACAAATATGAGAGTTGAGCTAGACCGCTCAATCCCATCTCCATCGTATACTATGCTCCTCCAAACTTGAGACCTGCTCGGGGTATCATCCTGCAGCAATAGGAATCTCACCCTGCGATATCTCCTTTCATCCTCCCGAGTCTGGCGTTTCATGCTCGATCCACCTCCACTTGAAGCTCCATCTCGCTTTGGACTCCTCCTGGCTCCTGAAGCTCTACCTCACACTGAAATTTCCATCAGGTAGTAATGTCCTCTCATCCTCTTCTTCTCCTTCAAAATAATCTTATCATCACGTAACACCTTCAGAATTCTTTCACCAGCTACCATCTTGTAGTCTCTAAAATCTAATCTATTCAGTGAGATAAGATTTCATCTGAAATCGAAGATGTATCAAACCTCCTCCGATCTCTTCACTGCACCATCATGTGTCCTTCAGCTGATCATCTCAATGCCTCTGATTGTACAGCTCGATCTATTCGACAGATAAATAGTACCCTCATTGTCCTTCAGAGAATTAAACTGCTCCTCTTTGCAACATACATTATAGGTGCATGCAGAATTTAAAATTCACTACTGGAAAGAAGTAGATACCTCATCAGATATTTCTAAGACATCATCCTCTGACTCGCTACTAGCCGTCGCTGCAGTAGCCCTCGTCTGATCTCTGAGTTAAGAATAATCTCTGGCTAGATACTTTAACTTGTCACACCGATAACATGTGATCTTGATCAAGTCTCTCATCCTAGACTTGGACCGCCTTCATCGCGATCTCCTATCATTCCATCTACCACCTTCTACTCCTCTAGAAACCACCAAAGCTGAGCTGCCATCTGATCTTGAAGCTGGGTT